>NW_026880020.1:0-30304 GCF_032173495.1 Musca vetustissima
CATTCTTTTGGGGCTTTAACCATTTTGGACGGGATTGAAGTCGGTTTACACATTCCGTTAACCATCGTTTCCAGGATTTTTGCTTCAGTAGTTGAACTACTTTCCACCGGGAAAGTCTGTCTATGGAGCAATCCAACAAGTCTTCGTCTGGGACAGATAATATGGGTTCTCCAACCAAAAAATGCGACGGTGTTAAAGCTTCACAATCTGAAGGGTCAGGTGACATTGGACAAAGCGGCCTTGAGTTGAGACATCCTTCAATTTGAGCAAGTAAAGTAGACAGTTCTTCATAAGAATCCGATGATCCATTATTCGTTTTATGTGTGTTTCGTAGATTTTACACACCCACAGTCCTCCGAAATTTGGTGATGCTGGTGGTATAGACTGCCAATTTGTGCCATTATTTGTAAGGAGGTTAACGAGCTCTTCGGTTAGGGATTTAGTACTTCTTCGACGAAGAATTTTAAGCTCCTTGTTTGAGCCAATAAAATGTGTACCACAATCAGAGTAAAGATCTGAGCACATTCCACGACGTTAAGTAAATCTCCGGAAAGCAGCTATGAAGGCGTCTGTAGACAAACTGGTTACAGCTGCGAGGCGAAGTGCTTTTGTGACCATACAAACCAAGAGGCAGATGTAACCTTTAGTTGTGACTGAGTTCCGAGCAGTTGATTGTTTGATGGTTATTGGGCCTGCGTAATCAACACCACTATGTTTGAAGGGTCTTGTGGGTTGGATCCGAACAGAGGGAAGATTGCCCATAATTTGTTGAAGTGATTTGGCCTTGTATTTGAAACAGGTGATACACTGGCGTTGTACTCGTTTTGCAAAGAGAATCCAGAAGTTTCGAGACACATAAGCTTGCATCTGGATGACACCGCCATGAAGTGTTTTGTGATGAGCATCTGTAAAGATTAAGATAGATAAGGGAATATTTTTGGACAATCGCATTGAGTATTTAAAATCTCCAACTCGTAGTACGCCATCATCGCCAATAAAGGGACACAGCTAGACAATCCTGCTACTAGGGTGAATGCTTCTTCCTTTCTGTAGTTGTTGTATTTCCTCACGAAAATCGACCTCTTGAGACAGAATCACAATTTTCCTTAATGGGTTATTTAGTTCAGCTGCTCTGAGAAAGTCAGAAAATCGTAACTTTGATGAAGATTTATATTGAAGAAATCGAAGTATATATGCCATAATCCGAGTCAAGCGTGTTAGATTTGAATATTTAGTTAAAATTGACAAAATTGAATTGAGAATTGACAGTCAGAGCGGATTTTCGCATTTCCAGATTGGTTTCATAAGAATTTTGGTATGGCCAAAGTGAGGAAGATTGAGAAAGCCAGTTAGGACCAGACCACCACAGAGAATGTTGTACTAACTCAACAGACGAGATACCACGGGATGCACAGTCCATTGAGAAATATTTGAATATCGTTGAACTTCGCTCACTCGATTTCCAACGAAAACGTTCCATTTGGACGACTCGCCTCTGAGCCAGCATAACACGGTAATGCTATCAGTCCAATAGAATATGTTTGCGACGTTAAGATCTAGTGGATTATGAACTGTATGCATAAGTTTTGCCAAAAGTGTTGCTCCATACAACTCCAGCTTTGGAACAGACAAGACTTTTTAAGGGGCAACTTTAGTTTTTGATTATAATAAGTTTACTACTCCTTCTCCATTATTCATTACAACTTTTATGTAAACAGCAGCAGCGTAGGCTGACGTAGACGCGTCACTAAAACCATGTAGTTCCACGAGACATTGTTTATAACTGCCAATCCATCGGGGTATGGAAATATTTTCAATCGATTTCAACTCTCTTAGGTAAGAATTCCAATTAGCTTTTATTATGAGAGAAACTTCATCATTCCAATCGATGCCTTCGAGCCATAGTTTTTGAAAGTAAATTTTCGCCTGGATAGTAACAGGTGCAAGCCATCCAAGAGGGTCATATAACTTTGCTGCATCGGATAAAACTTTATCTTTAATTGGGAAGCAAACTTCAAATGAAATTAGTATTCCAGCCCAATCCTAGAGCTTTCACGACATTGGGTTCGTTTAGACTAAAGACGACATGAGACATAAGTTCGAGAGAGTTCGAAGTCCATTTTCGTAAATTAAATCCTCCAGAGGAAAGTAGTTGAAATAGTTGTTTTTGTAAAAATATCGTTTCAGACTCTGAGTCAGCTCCAGAAATAATATCATCGACATAGGTATCGGTCATAAGAATTTTACTCGCTTCTGGGTAAGATTTATTTCCATCTTGGACCAATTGATGAAAAACTCGAATTGAGAGGTATGGGGCAGAAGACGTACCGTAGGTGACAGTTTGATGTTCGTAGATACATATTTCAGAATCAGAATTTCGCCATAATATTTGTTGAAAATTATGCTGATTTTCCACGACTTTAATCTGCCGGAACATTTTTTCAAGATCGGATCTGAACCCGATTTTAAAACGACGCCATCTATTTATAATTGCTGGTAAATCATTCTGCAACGCTGGACCAGGAAAGAGTTCATCATTCAAGGATTTATAAGGAGGCCGCTTGCTGCTACCATCAAAAACCACACGCAATTTTGTAGTAGAACTAGATTCACGAACCACGCTGTGATGAAGCAGAAAAAATCCATTGGGTTGAATGGATTGAGGATATGGGCCAATTTGTTTCATATGTCCTAGCGACTCATACTCATCCATAAATTTTCTATATTCTGAGGCAAAGTTTAAATTGTTTACAAATTTACTTTCTACCTGCTTTAATGGTTTTAAAGCGCAATAGTCAGTATGACAGAATACAGGGGAAGATTTTCCTAGAATTTGAGACTTGAAAGGCAATGCAACGGTATATTTTTCTTAAAGAATTCTTCACATGCTGTTTTTTCAGGGGTCAAATTTCTAGTTTCTATGAGCTCTTCTTGCCTTCTGGGAAGGCTTTTAACTGTGTATCCAGAGAACATAAATTAATATTTAGGGTACGAGCATATGAGATTTCAGCAGTGGGTCCAGAAACTATCCATCCGAAATGGGTCAGTTGTAGAAAAATGCCTTTCTCAAACATCTTTTGTTGAGGTAGAAGAATATCGCCATATAAATCACCACCAATGAGTAAATCATTTTTATCAAACTCAGGGTCAGCTAATGTAAATTCATTTAAAGTGGGCAATTTCTGCCTGTCCACTGGAACAGCACAGTAATTGTTTAAAGAGGGCATAACATAAGCCTGACCTTTTAATTCAAACCCAGTTTCATAGCTCGAGACAAGATTAAATTTAACATATTTTTTGACTAAAACTGTTTTTCCACCAACTCCAGTTATGCGAGCAAATGTATTGCATTTTTGGAGTCGTAAAAGTTGAGACGCACTTTCAGTTATAAAAGTAGCTTGTGCTCCTTGGTCTAAAATTGCTCTTAATTTAAAATTGACATAATCGCTTTTTACAATAACACGTATTGTCGCCAGCAAATCTTGAGGCATCACAGTTGTGTTTAGTAGAGACAGATTAACACTAGAATTCTCCACCGAAGTAGAAGCAACATTACCATTTCGGCTATCAGTGTTAGATCTATTTTGAGACGAATATTCATTATGCATAATCATATGATGAGCCAGATTACATAATTTACAGCGACTCGCGATTTTGCAGTTATTAGAGAAGTGGCCAACATTCAAACAATTTTTGCAAATTTTATTTGAATTTATGAAGTCTCGTTTAGGGGCGGAGGACATGGCAGCAAACTTAAAGCATTTGTAAAGAAAATGGCGCTTACCACAACAGGAACAGTTTTCGTCAGAAGCAGACGCCATATTTACTCGACGGTTTTGAGTCATTCGTTGAGTTGAGTATGATCTTGAGTTATTAACTTTACTTGGTATTGGTGTGCTCTCAGTGAAATCAGAAACACATCCTATGGTCCGAAATGTTGTCTCGAGAAAATTGTATAAAATCGAAATTTTCGGAATTTCAGTTGCAGCTTTTAAAGACTGCTTCCATTCTTTACAAGTTTGAAGATCCAACTTACTAACCGAACGTCTGGTATTATTGAGTCATTTCGTTGCGTATTTGAAGCATGAAAAGTTGAGTAGAAATTTGGAGAATTTGGGCTACGAAATTCGGACATAAAGTCAAGCAACTTTCCTTTTCCCCTGAGGAATATTTTACAGAAAGTATTTTGTAGTTCTTCGATTTTATCGAGATAACTTTGACATAAACCACGCATTTTCTCTTCCACGGGTAACTGTTCAAAGTCCAGAATAAATTTCTCCAAACGGGTCAGTAAAATCTTTTGATCTTCAATAGCTCTTGACGAATCTTCCATGTTGATGTCGAATCACAATTATAAAAACACGAAGTATTTATTTCGATATAATTTCTTGATGTAATGTATTTTCTTGTAGATGTAGATGTTTTTGTAAATGTTGATCAAAATGTCTATATACTTCTTACCGAGATGAGGCAGAGTGGAGTATTTTTAAATGCACAAAAGTTGGGATATCAATTTTCGGAAGACGAAAGTCTGGTATTATTGAGTCATTTCGTTGCGTATTTGAAGCATGAAAAGTTGAGTGGAAATTTGGAGAATTTGGGCTACGAAATTCGGACATAAAGTCAAGCAACTTTCCTTTTCCCCTGAGGAATATTTTACAGAAAGTGTAATGCACATCGTCGTTAAAATACGGAACATCAGAAATATTAAGTGAACTATCTCGGAATAAATCAAATAGTTGTTCGTGGTTATCTTCAAAGATTTTTTGTAGTTCTTCGATTTTATCGAGATAACTTTGACATAAACCACGCGTTTCCTCTTCCACGGGTAACTGTTCAAAGTCCCGAATAAATTTCTCCAAACGGGTCAGTAAAATCTTTTGATCTTCAATAGCTCTTGACGAATCTTCCATGTTGATGTCGAATCACAATTATAAAAACACGAAGTATTTATTTCGATATAATTTATTGATGTAATGTATTTTCTTGTAGATGTAGATGTTTTTGTAAATGTTGATCAAAATGTCTATATACTTCTTACCGAGATGAGGCAGAGTGGAGTATTTTTAAATGCACAAAAAATTTTTGTGCAATATTTAATATGAACTTGGTAGAGACAAATATCACTGTTCTTTATATTTCCCTGCTTAGGGACAGATAAATTTTTTTCTCAATATAAATTCCAAAAATTATTGTGCAATGAGACAAGAGATTACACAGGTTCCAATTTTTATTAAATTTTTCCACTCTTCTTTTATTTTAAATCACAGATTTTTATTCGCAGCAATATTCAATTTTATTATTTGAAGTAATTAGGTAATACAGTTCTATATTATTCCACTGTTCCGTTCAGTTTTATTTATTTGTGTTTTTATTCCAAATTTTTATTTTATATTCCAGCACTGGGACAGATTTGGTCTTCACTGTTCAGTTAAGTTTTTATTTATTAAATGAGTTTTCAAATTTTTATTTTTTTCCAGCACAGGGATAGATTTTGCTTTATTTTTTTTTTTAATTCACTGTTCACAGTTTTTTTCATATATCTTCTTATTGTTTCACAAAAAGAACACGTCATAGTTCCCGGGTTTCGGCACCATAAAAATGTAGGAGTATTAATTGGCTCCTCGAGCCAGCGCAACAAAAACACAATGTTTATATTTAATATTACAATTTGTCTCAGGGCAATTTTATTAATAGCAAAATTAAAATTTAATATAATTCTTTAATAATGTGCTACCGATTGGGCAATGCAATAATTTAATATTATATTATTATAAAAAAAAAACTATAAATTAGTTTAATATTTAATAAAAGTTATTTGTCTTCTTTTGTAATATGCAGCGCGGCAGAAAGAACACAAAATTGACTATCAGAATTAGTTTACGCAGCAAGGCAGAGAAACAAAACGATACTTACATAAGTGATCAACAGCAGTAGCCATCAAGGTAACATCATCCTTTGTACATAATGACTCTGCTTGCGTTGTTAGAAATGTTGTTTGTATATGCGTTTGCATATAATATGCAAGCGACAACAACAACAATTAGCAACGTAACGGAGTCAGAATGTAAACAAAGATCAACGACCGACTGCTGTTGAGACAAATTCTGACCTTGAATTAGTTGAAGAAAAGGGAATAGGCAAAAATTATAATTACAAGAAAATAGGGATGTCAGTCGTGACAATTTAGAAATAAAATTAGGGATGCCAAATTAGAAATAAGTAGTGGATAAATTATATACAAGGGCAAATATAAAACATTATATATTAATGTAAAATTAAAAATGAATAATTAATAAATAAAATATAAATAAATAATAGGTTGTTCTCCAACAGCATTCCAATGGCAAGGAGGCTTTTTCAACCATCCAAGGACGATTGTTGAATCCCTCCAAAATTATGTTATTTGAAGGATTTTTATAATGGATGCGGCTAATTTGGAGAGTAGTACCGCTCCGCATAATTCTAGGCGCGGAATTGACAGTTTCTTGAATGGTCCAACACGGGCCGTGGCGGCCAATTGAAATATTTGAGTGCTGTAATCTTTGTTTTCGATTCCAATATATAATGTAGCTCCGTATGCGTTTTCCGAATCATCGCAAAAACCGTGTATTTCCACGGAAACAAATGCAGTGAATCTTATCCATCTTGGAAAAATCAGAAATTCGATTTCTTTGCTGTTTTCATAAAATTATTCCAGTTCATTTGGGTCATTGGCTTCAACAGGTCATCCCAGTCTATTTTGTCTAGCCAGATTTGTTGCATTATTAACTTAGCTACAACCACGTCTGGCGCCAGCCAACCGCAAGGGTCAAATAATTTAGCTATTGTTGATAGGACTTCTCGTTTTGTTGCGGTATTGTGATTTTCCATTGCCGGCGGTGTGATAGAGAAAAAATCGCCAGAAATATTCCATCTAATTTCCAATGTCTTTGTGGATGCCTCTTCCGAAATGTCTACCCAATTAAGAGGTAGTAATTTTTCTTGTGGAATATCTTCGATAATCTTGTGGTCGTTTGATGCCCACTTCATGAGTTGAAATCCAGCCGAGGCTAAAGCGGCATTTAAGGGAACCCCCATGTCTGTCTCTCGTATGAACTAGGATTATTGACTTCGCTCTAAAATTAACAAAATGGCGGACCTTTAAAAAAATATTTTTGGAAAATCGCCGATTTTTTACCAAAAATCAAGTTAAAAAATAAGGAAGATCATCACCGATTTGCTTTATCCTAGTTCATACGATAGCTATACACTCACAGAGAAACGTGTAAAAATTTCAAATCGATTGGGTTATTAGTTTTTGAGTTATCGTGCCCGCCATTTGAGAAGCCCTTGAGCCGCCACTTGAAGCTGACACAATAAATCGGCTATATCTTCAAGAGTTCTTGAAATTTTTACTTGAAATTTTGCAGGGACATTCTTGAATTAGTGTAGATTGGAATTAAGTCAACAAAAATTTTGACCCCGAGAATGGGGGGGTCCCCTTAATTCCTTACGAGCTTTGATGGATTCTTCTTCCGTGTGACCACCAGCTTATACATCATCCACGTACAGATTATTTAAAATTATATTTGCAGCTCTTGGATACACATCCTTTATGTCCTCTGCAAGTTTTAGAAAGGTCCTCAATGTCAAATATTGTGCACAATTAACTCCAAATGTAACTGTGAGTAGTTCATAGTCTGTAGCATATAACGATGTAGAGTGTGGCGGATGTTAATGACCAACTTATTTTCTGCAAATGGCACGCTTTTCACGGCCTTATAGCTGGTCGGTTATGTGGGGTTAATTCTTTATGCAAAGTTGATAATATAACCAGATAATATAACAATTCAAATGATTCTGGGTTCATGTTAAATAGAAATAGATACAATTTTTTCATACTTACGTAATAACCCTGTTTGTTTTCTTTATGAACAAAAAAAAAAAACAAAACCGTCGACACATAAATGACGCTAGTCTGATCTTCTCTTATTTGCATTTTTATATGATCTTTTCACTGATTGATTTTTCTCATTATAATACCACATCTATCTTTTCCATAGCAAGATGAAATAGATAGCAAAAATACAAAAAATAACAACACTTACATTACTTGTGGCTCCCTCGCTGAAAGTACTTTCGGTGAGCAGCAACAATGTCGTTGATGTATTATGATGAGTGACTGCTTTCAAGTAGCATTGTGTGAGATGGATTTCAGATGATGATATTAAGAGAAACATCAATTACCAATAAGAGAACGACGTTAAGTTTGTAATTGATATACGCAGCGGAACAGCTAACTTGCACTACTAACAAAAAGAAACTGGTAATGATCATTAAGGGCATACATGCATTATCGGTGTAACAAAAAAAACTGTACCACCTTGGCTAAACCAATTAGAAAAAAATTGTTTTCTTTAGATTAATGAGTTTAAATGGTAATACCTAAATTAATTTGTTATCACTATGATATTATTTCATTCATTACAATGGACGTTGTCACTTAGTTATAATGCTTAAAATTACCACAAATGGTGGATATTTGGATTTTGATGAGGTTTTGGCGCTTCCGAAGTTGATTGGCTGTTTTTCACAAGTTTCACATCGCATTAGGTGACAATTTTGCAATTAATTGAAGAATTGATCTTGTGCAAGTTGACACGTTTGCTAGATTCCGATTCTTATATAAAACACTTCTTTTTCCATCGAATATGACTTGAAGGGCAAAAGATGTTACGTGGATGATATGCAAAACGTGAACTAATGTCTAACGGAACAGCCAAACACAAACCATATGATAAGAAGAGGTATGATGTTGATGATTTTTGAAAGAGCGAAAGCTTTAAAATTTTCGATTAAAATTTTCGAGATGCAATTGAAGCAAATCTATAATAAAAAGAAAAAAATGATTGAGGAGATAATATCATTTAGGTCTCTCAATTCGAACTTTTGGTGGGAATTCCATTTACCTTTTTCATCAACGGGTTCGTTTTATAATTTATCGAAAATTCACAGCATCCACAAACCGAGTAAAACACAAACATGACTTTTTTAAGTAATATTAGCATTTGACTTGAAATTAATAATAAGAACAGACAAAATTCCTTACTTTTATAATCGGCCAAAAAAAGAAAAAAAACTTTTGACAAGAAAAAACTTTAGAATTAATTTGCTGCTTAGCTCTTGATTTTATTCCTTCGGGTTGAAACGACAAAATGGACGAATAAATTGTTCCCCAGTAGATTGAAACCTCAGTATTATACTTGAGTCAAAAAAAATATCCCAAAAATCTACCGAATAACCAGGAAATGCCACAAAAAGGATTATCTTACCAATCATTATTCCATCGCCAGGGGGCGCATTCAACCGTTAAAAGAAATTAAAATTTAAATCGGAAGCACAGTGCATGCCATTACAAAACCCCTACACAAAATCAGATTTTGGGGGATAACAGTGCCAACAAAAGCTGATCACACATGCACCATACGGGAGATCATTGGCGTATGTCCTTAGCGTGGTAGACACCTATTGAATTTCCAGTCAAATCTTCTAATTCATAATTGCAGCTTCCTATTTTACGCCTGATTCTAGCTTTTAGAAAAGTTGGTGCCAATTTGGCGTTATAGCCTTGTGCAAAATTACTTTGCTTGAAGTTGCGTCGAAAAACCTCCTGGCCTACTTTATAGGACACGTCCCGTAATCTGAGATTATAAGACCTCTCGTTGCGCTCAAACTGTTTTTGCATGCGGTTTCGTGCTCGGTCACCCATGATTGCCAACGTGTCAGATTTGTCGAATCTCACAGATATATCTTCAAGTATTTCTAACTGACGCAATAATGGGTACGTCGAAGCATTTGTTATCATTGACTGGCCAAATGCTAGGTAGTATGGAGATGTTCCGATGGTCGTGTGAAAATACGAACGTAGAGAACAGGCGATACCACTCAACAACTCATCCCAGTTTTTCTGATCAGCGGCAACATATGATTTAATGGCATACAGCACTGACCTATTGACTCGCTCCGAGGCATTGGCCTGTGGAGCATATGACGCTGTAAATATGTGTTTTACACCATAACGCTTCATGAGCGGGCTGAAGTGGTTGGAACGAAATTGAGACCCATTATCCGATACTAGAATCTCTGGGACACCAAACATGTGAAATAGATCTTGTTCTAGATACCTTACCACAATTTCGGAAGAAAATTTCTTGACAGGGATTAAAAATCAGGAATGAGGCCCTCAGAAACCCAAAGTTTCCAACATAAATCATCTTGAATTTGATCTCCAGATGCATGCTCTGTTCGCCTATAGATTAAACCATCAACAACTTTCAAGTCAGGTAATTGCGACATATTTCCTTCTATCTTCCTTAAAAAGCTGACAGCATTCTTCTGATTTGAAACATGGAGATTCCAAATCCACAACCATTCCAGACTGTTCTTCTAAAGCACACACACCTTCTTTATCTAACTCGGAGATATCATCAGAATTGGCCCTAGATAGAGTGTCAGGGACTCCAGATGTATGCTCTGTTCGCCTATAGATAAAACCATCAACAACTTTCAAGGCAGGTAATTGCGACATATTTCCTTCTATCTTCCTTAAAAGCTGACAGTATTCTTCTGATTTGAAACATGGAGATTCCAAATCCACAAACATTCCAGACTGTTCTTCTAAAGCACACACACCTTCTTTATCTAACTCGGAGATATCATCAGAATTGGCCCTAGATAGAGTTTCAGGGACTACGTTAAGATTGTCACGCCTATGTTCAATTTTAAATTTATACCCTTGAAGCCTTAATGCCCACCGAGCTAACCGCGTGCTCAAGTCACTTTGGGACATGAGCCACTTCAAAGACGCATGGTCCGTGATGACTGTGAACTCATGCCCCTCAACATAAGCTCTAAACTTCTTAATATTCAGCATTGCTGCCAAACATTCCTGTTCGTTGACAGAGTAATTGTGGTGCACTCTTCTGTGCACCTACTTTCTCGTTTTTTGTGTTGCATTTTCTACATTCTCCTCTGGAGTTCCGCATCCATAACAAAATACGGTTCTTTCAAACAAACAATCCTGGTATCGGTGCCCCTCCTTTCGGAAGTTCCAGCAGATAAGTCCAAATGCAGAAATACCTTCACCATCAAGTATGGACGCACCATCATTCTCCTGAGATGATACCTCCGTAACCTCAGAAACACGTTTGGAAAACATCGGTTTAGAAACAAAAGACCCATGCTTACGACGAATATCCTGTAAAAAGAATTCCCGTTTCCTGCATATGTCCCTTAGATCTTGAAGGGTTGAAATCCCGAGATTCAGGATTTCATGCTGAATCTCTGGCAACAAATTTCGCCTAAGAATTTTAACCAGAGTTTCATCAGCAAGAAGTTCCTTAAGACGGTCTGTCAGCTCTACAACTGAATCATAAAACGTATCGAAACTCTTCCCATTTCGCTGCTTGCGGTCTTTTATCCCCTCCCGAAGGTCTACCACAGTACGGGAATCTCCATATTGTTTCCTGAGACCATTACACAAATCATTCCAAGATAAATTTTTGACGGATCGATGGGATCGCAGCTTTACCATCGAACAAAAGACTAGCATTCCGGCATAAGAGATCATAATTTCCCTGCAACGTTTGTGCAGTCAACGCCTCGACTCGATATATAAAGTTTTCGACCGACAAACCGCTAGAGCTGCCACAGAATTTCATTTTCCAATTCATTATATGGAATACTTTATCGGGTCGAGAAGTAAGATCCGAGGAAGATGACATATTTGAAAGGGTGGCAGAAGCTGAAGGACCTACTCGGACGTTATGCTGCAACTTAGGATTCCTAGAAGGATCATCTGAAATACCCAACATCTCTCTAAACCTACGCTGCTCGACCGCTGGAAGGGTATGTGTTTGGGGTGGTGGAGTATATTGAGTATGGACATGGGTAGTTATGGGTGAAACTTCGACTCCGACACTCAATTCTTCCCTATTAGGATCGACGGACATAGTTACAAATTATAATATGTAGGTAATATGCAATGCCTAGTTAAAACTTCGTTTGACGATTTTTGTGAGGCTATGTAGTTTTTAATGGAAAATAATACCAATAATACTAATAAGTATTGTAAAATATCTTAATGTGAAGTTTATCTTATGTTTATGAAAAGTAATTCGGATAACCAAAATTTATTCATGTACGTTTCCGATTTCCCCCCTAGTAAAAGAAGCTTGCTACAAAACGATCATCTAGAAGCTTTAGAATAGAAATATATTATATTATACTTCGTGGTATAGGACATTTGATTCTATATATCCAGAAAAGTGGTAAAGGGTGAATATTTAATGAGAGTCTTATATTGCTGGCAGATTTGGCTTACGATTAAATCCATATTCTAGCATCCGAACAATAACAACTGCAGCAAATACAAAAATAGAGGTTTTCGAAACATGACAATTTGTGGTTGTTCTAGGATATATTAGACCATTAACAATTTCCGACTAAGTGACATGTTTTTAAGAAAGAAAGGAAATGTGATGAAAAACAAATTAGATAATTCAGAAAGTAGTAACATGTTGGATGATATTAGAAAATGAGAGTTGAGACCGAACATGAATTTTAAACACAGTATGTGTATGTTTGTTTGGTGTATATATATAATTGTAGAATCTTCATGTTCGGGCCCCACGTTGGGCGCCATTTATATTTATTATGTAGCATATAACGATATAGAGTGTGGCGGATGTTAATGACCAACTTATTTTCTGCAAATGGCACACTTTTCACGGCCTTATAGCTCGTCGGTTGGGTGGGGTTAATTCTTTATGCAATGTTGATGATGACACAGTACATAATAAATACATTTATTCTATTGCGTGCACTGGAATTTTCATTTCTGAATGTACTGGAAAATCAAGAGTTGACAATTTATAGACAGAGTTAGAGAAAAGTAATAGAATTTAGAGGAAATACTTCAAAATGACCAAAAGAGCTTGTTTAATTTAGAAAAACATATTGATTTTATCCTTGTGGGCGTTTTCAATTTTATTGTGTTTGAAAACGCATTGAATTCCATATTCGTTATAATCTGCCTACTACTTAATATTATAACATTGAAATGTCAAATTGCAGATTCTAACGAGTATGGAATTAGCGCCGACGCCACCTTCCTTTATAATTGTTGACACTCACAACCTCTTGGCCTACCAATCCACAGGTAATCTGTCAAATCTCCATCTTTTCCTCTCTTCTATTTTTATCAATAAAGCAATTGCTTTTATTTTAATTTAAATCAAAACGTTCGTGTTTTTATTTCTTCTTGTTTGCACGCAATTTCGGCGTCAACATTTTGGTCCATTCGAACCGGAGACGAGCTTTTGGAAGCGAAGTTCTAATTGTTTTTTTCTCGATGGCCTTTCAATAGCAAAAAACAACAACACAACAGCAAATACAAAAATAGAGGTTTTCGAAACATGACAATTTCATCATCCTTATTCACATCGTCATCAATATCATCTTCATCAACAAAAACAGGTAGGTCAGTGCAGTGCTTTTTTATTTTCTTTGTGAGCTCGCGATAAAAAAAATAATAACAAACATAATAATAACAACCAAATCATCAGTTCGACGGCCTATTTGCAACAACAAATACAACGGCCGCTTTACAACGTTTTGTCGTTTCGTTTGTCTCTCCGTCTGTCGTATATTAGTCGCGGACGGACTAATCGCAATCAGTGAAAAAAGAAAAAAAAATTAAAAATTATCATATTTAATTTGTGTTTTTATTCTAAAAACTGAGTGGTTAATATTTTATAAATTTTCTATTAAAAGTTTTTAAAAAACAATTGGTGTATTAAGAAAAAATATTAAATTATTTTCAAAATATATAACAATAATTTGAAACACCCCCACTCACTCTAATATTTGGTTGCATTCTATTCGAATAGCAAGAAGAAAAAAAATATAACCAAACGCAAACATATTTTCGTTTATTTCTTTTTCCACTGATCGACAATACACAATTATATTTGCATACCTACGCTGGTTAACGTACGTACGTTGGTTGTCACCATACACAATTATAATTACATTGTTACGTTGGTTGACATACGTACGCTGACGGCAGCCACTAGCCTATCGTTTAGCCATACACACACGCTGTAAACATACATACCATTTGTTAGGCAGCCGTCGCTCGCCTTGTTGAGTTGTTTTCTTCTGTTTCTTCTTTGTTACGTGTACGCTACACACATCGGGTTGGTCGAGTGTGGTTAGTTAACACGTTTGGTACAAAGTTGAAAATTTTTGTTTATTGAATTCGTAGTGTGTGTATGACTATTTGAAATATAGTTGTGTATAATAAAAACGCTTTACACCTTACAGTCCGCATTGGTCGAAATTCATATAAATAATAATTTTTCGTTTTATTTATATTGAATTTAATTAAAAATAATATAATTTTGATATCATTCACCTTGTTATATATTTATAAAACATTTATTTTCATTTAATTTTTTAAATCGAGTGGAAAATTTATAAATTTTTTAAACTTTTTTCGCAGTTTTGTAGATTTTTTGCTAATTTTTCTTGAAAATTAAGCTTATTCGTGTAGTTTCTTGGCTACAATTTTGATATTATCGTAAGATTTTTGGCATTTATTGAAAATAGTTGTGTATAATAATTTTTGGAAAACTTTTGTGGTTTTTTGATATATTCTTTTGGAATATTTTGGAAATTTTCGACATTTTTGGAATTTATTTGTCATTTAAACAATTTTGGTTTGTTTTTCGAACAATTTTTATCGGTTTTCAAATATTATTTCAAATATTTGGATGGTTTTTAGCTAATTTGAGCTAATTTTCATTGAAAATTGTGGTAAATTCGTCGGAATTTTGAAAACTTGTTGGACATTTTTTGGAATTTTATTCAAATATTGGAAAATTTGGTCGATTTTGTAATTTTTATTTCGATTTTTGGTATTTTCTTTAAAGAAGTTGGTATTTCTTGGGAATAATTTGGACCGATTGGTTAATAATCGAAATCAGATTGGCATTTTCTCTATTATTCGAGACCTTTGTTGAGAAAATCATTAAATTTTTGATATTTTCGTTCTTGATTAGAAAAATCATCACATTTTGGAAATTTTTCGTAATCCTTTTGATTTTTAAGCGTTTTTTGGCATTTAATACTCCAAGATGTTTACTCCTTTGGATAGTTTTATCAGAGTTTCTGACTCTTTTGTCAAATTCGTGGAATATATCCGGGCAATGAAACCCGAAGATATTAATATTTTTGCTCTGGAAGTCCGTAGCGTCAAACTAGAGAAGGTTTGGAAAGAAACCGAGGATAAATTTAGAACGTGTATCCTGTATTTGGAAACGTCTGAGGAGACGACTAAAGAAATTCTCGAGTCGGCTGATAGAAAATTTGAGGTAGTGTACCAAAAATATATGGAATGTTTATCAAACTTGAATTGTAAGCTGTCAGAATTAAAGGGCGAACAACAATTGTTGAACTCCTCTCGTAGTAGTTCAGTAGCTTTTCTAACGCAGCATCACTGTGATATTCCTAGGGAAGCGCAGCCATCAGATGTAGCGGTAGGAAAATCGAGGTCTTCTCCCCACACTCGTCCGGAGGTGGTTAATTCAGCTACTAGCTCTCCAATATTGCGTATTGAAGATCCTAGTACTCCTCAGACCTTCACAATTCCCCCAACTTTAGACAGTGTACATAGTCTAACATTACCTCCATGTGATACCGATATTTTCTAAGGAGATTTTCAGTCCTGGCCTACGTTTAGAGACCTTTTCAACAGGGTGTATATAAATAATACGCGTTCGAGCGATATTGAGCGCCTTTGCCATTTAGTGCGCAAAACCAGTGGAGAAGCTCGGGAAATTGTGTCGAAATTTTCTTTTAACGCATCGTAGTTTCGGTCCAGCGTGGAATGCGTTGAAAGACACGTATGATAATCCGCGGTTACTTGTCCACAATCAATTGAAAACCTTGTTTGCTCTGCCGGTACTTCAAATTGAATCCAATTCGGGTCTTAAAATTATTCAAAGAGGAATTAATGGTTGTTTGTCAGCGATGTCTATCTATGACATCCCCACAGAAAATTGGGACCCATTTTTAGTGTTCTTATGTCTTCAACGGCTACCCAAAATCACTCAAACCTTGTGGGAGCAAAGCGTTAGGGACAAAGCAGCAATTTCACTATGGAAAGATCTAGATAGCTTCCTAACTGAGAGAATAAGAACTCTGATGTGCCTCCATGATATGAGAGGAAGTGAGCAGGCACCCAAGTCGAATGTAAAACGGGTCCAAACACATTTGACTAAATCGGATACGTCAAAAACTTTTAAGTCGCCACAAAGAATAGATTGTATTCTATGTCCGCAACACGTTCATCAACTTTTTAAATGTCCTAGTTGTAGAAATATGTCGATTTCTACTAGATTCTTGATCGTTAAGCGTTATGGCCTATGTGTCAATTGTTTGCGAAAGGCGCACGAGGTTAAAACTTGTCGAAGTAAGCGTCGGTGTTCTCAATGTAGTAGAACACACCACACTTTGTTGCATCGAAACGATTCATCACCAAATAAATCACCTACTACGGTTTGTTCGGTAAACCGGAGTCCCAGAATTTCGCCAACTTCTGCACCTGCCAATCCTACTGTCGCATCCAATAGATTGTATTCTATGTCCGCAACACGTTCATCAACTTTTTGAATGTCCTAGTTTTAGAAATATGTCGATTTCTACTAGATTCTCGATCGTTATGCGTCATCGCCTATGTGTCAATTGTTTGCGAAAGGGGCGCGAGGTTAAAACTTGTCGAAGTAAGCGTCGGTGTTCTCAATGTAGTAGAACACACCACACTTTGTTGCATCGAAACGATTCATCACCAAATAAATCACCTACTACGGTTTTTTCGGTAAACCGGAGTCCCAGTAATTCGCCAACTTCTGCACCTGCCAATCCTACTGTCGCATCCACCACATCTCTTGTTTCTCGGCAGGTCTTCCACACTTCCCAAAATAAATCGGTATTACTGGATACCGCTACAGTAAATATTCTCCACGGTGGTGCTTCTTATCCTGCTAGGGCTTTAATAGACCCCGCGTCAGAGTCTTCATTTTTGTCTGAGCGGCTTCAAAAACGTTTGAAACTTCCTGTCTCTACAACTAATGTTAGTATTTCGGGAGTGAATTGTGCAATTTCGGCCAATTCTCGTAAAGTTTGTTCTTTGAAAATTGGAAGTCCTTGTGATTCCACAGTAATGCTAGAAACTAGCGCATTGGTGTTGCCGCCAATTTCGGGTAATCTGCCCTCATTTACAGTTACGTCTGATTTAAGAACCCAAATGCCAAGTATTCGTCTGGCAGATGCTAATTTGTTTGATTCACGTCCCGTGGATCTTTTTTTAGGTGCAGATTTGTACCCAAAAATATTGTTAGATGGTTGTCGTACAATTGTTGCTGGAAGTTTGTTAGCTCAAAATTCAGTTTTTGGCTGGCTGGTTACTGGACCCATCCCCTCATGGCCAGGAGAGTTTGTAGAAACCATGATCAGTCAATATAAATCGAGTTAGTCCATTTGAGATTTACCTCCACTGGAGACAGACATTGAAATGAGTTCGGTGCATTGTCATTTGTCTTTTGTTATTTCCCATCCGTAAAAGTCATGGATAAATATTCCTCTTTTGTAATAGGCATTCGTGCAATTGCATATTTGTTATGGTTCATTCGTCGAACTTGTGGTCGATACCGCTGTAAATATTTTTACCTCGATAAATAATTAAGTCGTTACAATTTGAGGAGGTTCGACTTCTCCTAATAATTTTCACTAAAAATACCGTAAATTGGTCGAGCTTGCAAAATTACAAAGGGAATTGTTTGTGTGTTCCTTTGTTTTTTTCGACTAAGGCTATTCATTTGGAAGCAGAATTTGATTTGTCCACTGCTAACTCCATTATATCGATTTATTGTTCGTCGTGATTGTCCACATACGATATTTTCCTCTTTACCCAATGTCGGATTGTCCAGGTGAATTTGTAGTCTGTGCCTAAGCAATCGATATCGCTCGTGAATCGGTTTAGAAAAGTCCTCGCAATTGCTCATTAACTATTCAACAGATAGAAAGATTGTACCTTAAAAATTTGTATATATTGTAAAGGACGATTTAGTCGTTAGGTCGTTAGAAAATGTTTACCCGGGTGTAGATATTCGTACTGCAAACCGCGTTGTAAAGCGGCCTATATCTAAGTTGGTCATTCTGACCGACCAATCATCGAAGGAAGAAAATTAAATTATCTATTTTGCTCTTAGTAACATGGACGCTTCCAACATGTACACTATTGATCTGATCACTGAAATCGATGATTTATTGCAAAGTGGAGATCGTACCACTAGGTCGAAAAACCGCACAACTTCGGATGTTTTGGATGAGTTGGTTCGTCCAATAGCTGCGGTCAAAATAACAGAGTTCGAGACGGAATACGATGGGATCCGGTTCTGTCGCATTTCGGTGGCATCTACCTACGAGCCATCTCAAACCCTCTCGGTCATGGCTCGGCTAACAGATTCGCGACATGTCGTTACTCCGATGGAAGCCATCCCCGAACGCACAAAAGAGTCATTCCTTGGGCTACCGCTGGCAGACCCATGCTTTTTTAGGCCAGGCCGCGTGGCATTAGTATTTGGTCCTGAAATGTATAGTACAATCGTTACCAATCGGGTGCAAGCGATGCCGGGGCTTCCTGTAGCTCACTACACTATATTTGGTTGGGTACTCTCTGGAGTATGCCACACTTAATTCATATATACATTAAATGTTCGTATTTAATTTGGATTTAATAAATGAATTTTTTTATAAATTGCTCACACTGCACTGCCCTATTCTATACTTATTTGTACCAATAAATTAAGTTATATATATTGTATAATTTGGAGTGTTACAACATTAATAATGTTGCAAGGGGCGTTTCCATTTTTTTGTGTTTGAAAACGCATTGTATTCCATATTCGTTATAATCTGCCTACTACTTAATATTACAACATTGAAATGTCAAATTGCAGATTCTAACGAGTATGGAATTGGCGCCGACGCCACCTTTCGTTGGCCTACCAATCAACAGGTAATCTGCCAAATCTCCATCTTTTCAACTGCTTTTATTTTAATTTAAATCAAAACGTTCGTGTTTTTATTTCTTCTTTTTTGCACGCAATTTCGGCGTCAACAGAGCTACTGATGGAACTGTGCCCTCCCAGCCTTGGTCACGGAATATAAAAAGTCCACCGTTAATGTCCTAAAAGGATTGTGACCCCAACTTCAGTTTTAGCAAGCTCTTCTACAAGGGGTAAATCAAAAGACGACCAATATTCACTAGCAATTCATTTTTAGTTTTATTATCCTAATAATTATTTTGTACATGCAGACAAATATATGAATTCAACTAAAATTAATTTTCTTGGAATCATGAATATTCTAATCGATGAAACAAGAAAAGAACTTTTTTAACTCTAATAATCAATTTAGTATGTATAGATAACGGATAGATACAATATTTTTTTCATACTTATGTAATAACCCTGTTTTTTCCTTATGAACAAAAAAAAAAACCGTCGACACATAAATGACGCTAGTCTGATCTTCTCTTAGTTGCATTTTTATATGGTCTTTTCACTGATTGATTTTTCTCATTATAACATCACATCTATCTTTTCCATAGCAAGATGAAATAGAATATAAATAGATAGCAAAAATACAAAAAATAACAACACTTACATTACTTGTGGCTCCCTCGCTGAAAGTACTTTCGGTGAGCAGCAACAATGTCGTTGATGTTTTATGATGAGTGACTGCTTTCAAGTAGCATTGTGTGAGATGGATTTCAGATGACGATATTAAGAGAAACGTCAATTACCAATAAGAGAACGACGTTAAGTTTGTAATTGATATACGCTGCGGAACAGCTGAATGGTTCCCAAACATAGAACCATCACCTATATTCTATCTCTTTCAAAAACGGTATCTCTCTAACTTGCACTACTTACAAAAACCAACTTGTAATGATCATTAAGGGCATACATGCATTATCGGTGTAACAAAAAAAAAAAAAAAAAAAAAACTGTACCACCTTGGCTAAACCAATTAGAAAAACATAGTTTTCTTTAGATTAATGAGTTTGAATGATAATACCTAAATTAATTTGTTATCACTATGATATTATTCCATTCATTACAATGGACGTTGTCACTTAGTTATAATGCTTAAAATTACCACAAATGCTGGATATATTTCTTTTTTTTGGATTTTAACAATTTTGCCCAGGTTCACTTGATAATTTTATTAATTGAAGAATTGATCTTGTGCAAGTTGACACGTTTGCTAGATTCCGATTCTTATATAAAACACTTCTTTTTCCATCGAATATGACTTGAAGGGCAAATGATGTTACGTGGATGATATGCAAAACGTGAACTAATGTCTAACAGAACCGCCAAACACAAACCATGTGATAACAAGAGGTATGATGTTGATGATTTTTGAGAGAGCGAAAGCTTTAAAGTTTTCGATTAAAATTTTCGAGATGCAATTGAAGCAAATCTATAATAAATAGAAAAAAAATGATTGAAGAGATAATATCATTTAGGTCTCTCAATTCGAACTTTTGGTGGGAATTTCATTTACCTTTTTTATCAACGGGGTTAGTTTTATAATTTATAGAAAATTCACAGCATCCACAAACCGAGTAAAACACAAACCTGAAATTTTTTAAGTAATATTAGCATTTGACTTGAAATTAATAATAAGAACAGACAAAATTCCTTACTTTTATAATCGGCCAAAAAAAGAAAAAAAACTTTTGACAAGAAAAAACTTTAGAATTAATTTGCTGCTTAGCTCTTGATTTTATTTCTTCGGGTTGAAACGACAAAATGGACGAATAAATGGTTCCCCAGTAGATTGAAACCTCAGTATTATTCTTTTCTAACGCATATATTCCAACGTCAAAAAAAAAAATATCCCAAAAATCTACCGAAAAACCAGGAAATACCACAAAAAGGATTATCTTACCAATCATTATTCCATCGCCAGAGGGCGCATTCAACCGTTAAAAGAAATAAAAATTTAAATCGGAAGCACAGTGCATGCCATTACAAGTCTTCGATGGGGTCGTCAGGTGACTGTCTGAAGAGTATTCTTTGAAATTTGGTTTGGGTCGGATCCAAAAGTATCTGCCGATACATCTTTGTGATGTCCGCGTTAAAAACGTATTTATAAAATCGCCATTTTAAGATTTGTAATACCAGATCTTGTTGTAAAATGGGTCCGGGAAATAGTATGTCATTGAGGCTTGTTTTGTTTGCTGATGGACAAGAAGCGTTGAACACCACTCGCAACTTCGTAGTGAGTCGATCTGGTTTTATTACAGCATGATATGGCATGCTCTCAATTTCATTTTTGTGAATTTTTCGCATATGTCCAAGCTCTAAGTATTCGAGTATCGAATTATCATATTGTTCCTTTATCTCGTATGTTTTCATGAGTTTTTCTCCATTCTGTTGAATTGAGTTAAGGCGATCTTTCTGGAATTTCCTAATTCCTCGAATTTTTTGAATGGGAGAGTCACCATATATATCTCAAATCCTTATTCCGTATAGTTGTCTCAGTAAAATTTCGTTCGCAAAATTGGTCTTCCTCTGACCGTAAAACTTTTTTAGGGGTCTCTTCCACCTCCCAAAAACGTGTAAGTACTTTCTCAATTGATGTGGTGTTAAGCAATGAAATTTGATTCCTTTGTATTATATTTCCTGGTATGGGTCCTCCAACGACCCATCCAAATTTGGTTTGTTGTGTTAAAATTGATCCAAATATTTTCATTGGTGTTCCAATTGTGAATATTAATGGTCCGATGTCCATTCCAATAAGTAAGTCAATGGGTTGACTGATGTAGAATTTCGGGTTTCCAATGATGTAATGTCTCTAAGTTGTGATTTATCTAAGTTTTGTGGTGGTAGACGTTACCTTCGAACGTTTGTAAAACTGGAGCCCATACCTCCAGTTTAAAGCTGGATTTGGATCTCATCGTGAATAAACAAGACCTCGTTGAAGTTTCCGAAACAAATTGACTAAGTCCTTTTACATGGATCAAGATGCTGCGAGTTGGCAGTTTCAAAAGGTTCTTCATTTTTTCCGAGATAAATGTTGATTGTGATCCAGAGCCAATGAGTGCTCTGGCATCGTAAATTTGTCCTTTGGCTTCAATTTGCACGATTGCTGTAAAAAGTAAAGTTCCTCCTTTATAATTGTTGACACTCACTCTCTCTTTTTCGTTGGCCTACCAATCAACAGGTAATCTGTCAAATCTCCATCTTTTCCACTCTTCTATTTTTATCAATAAAGCAACTGCTTTTATTTTAATTTAAATCAAAACGTTCGTGTTGTTATTTCTTCTTTTTTGCACGCAATTTCGGCGTCAACAGAGCTACTGATGGAACTGTGCTCTGTTGCCCTCCCAGCCTTGGTCACGGAATATCAAAAGTCCACCGTTAATGTCCTAAAAGGATTGTGACCCCAACTTCAGTTTTAGCAAGCTCTTCTACAAGGGGTAAATCAAAAGACGACCAAAATTCACTAGCAATTCATTTTTAGTTTTATTGTCCTAATAATTATTTTGTATATGCAGACAAATATATGAATTCAACTAAAATTAATTTTCTTGGAATCATGAATATTCTAATCGATGAAACAAGAAAAGAAAGTTTTTAACTCTAATAATCAATTTAGTATGTATAGATAACGGATAGATACAATATTTTTTTCATACTTATGTAATAACCCTGTTTTTTTCTTTATGAAAAAAAAAAACAAAACCGTCGACACATAAATGACGCTAGTCTGATCTTCTCTTAGTTACATTTTTATATGGTCTTTTCACTGATTGATTTTTCTCATTATAACATCACATCTATCTTTTCCATAGCAAGATGAAATAGAATATAAATAGATAGCAAAAATACAAAAAATAACAACACTTACATTACTTGTGGCTCCCTCGCTGAAAGTACTTTCGGTGAGCAGCAACAATGTCGTTGATGTATTATGATGAGTGACTGCTTTCGAGTAGCATTGTGTGAGATGGATTTCCGATGATGATATTAAGAGAAACGTCAATTACCAATAAGAGAACGAAGTTAAGTTTGTAATTGATATACGCTGCGGAACAGCTGAATGGTTCCCAAACATAGAACCATTAGCTATATTCTATCTCTTTCAAAAACGGTATCTCTCTAACTTGCACTACTTACAAAAAGCAACTTGTAATGATCATTAAGGGCATACATGCATTATCGGTGTAACAAACAAAAAAAAAAAAAACTGTACCACCTTGGCTAAACCAATTAGAAAAACATAGTTTTCTTTAGATTAATGAGTTTAAATGGTAATACCTAAATTAATTTGTTATCACTATGATATTATTCCATTCATTACAATGGACGTTGTCACTTAGTTATATTGCTTAAAATTACCACAAATGCTGGATATATTTCTTTTTTTTGGATTTTGATGAGGTTTTGGTGCTTACGAAGTTGATTGGCTGTTTTTTACAAGTTTCACATCGCATTAGGTGACAATTTTGCCCAGGTTCACTTGATAATTTTATTAATTGAAGAATTGATCTTGTGCAAGTTGACACGTTTGCTAGATTCCGATTCTTATATAAAACACTTCTTTTTCCATCGAATATGACTTGAAGGGCAAATGATGTTACGTGGATGATATGCAAAACGTGAACTAATGTCTAACAGAACCGCCAAACACAAACCATGTGATAACAAGAGGTATGACGTTGATGATTTTTGAGAGAGCGAAAGCTTTAAAGTTTTCGATTAAAATTTTCGAGATGCAATTGAAGCAAATCTATAATAAATAGAAAAAAATGATTGAAGAGATAATATCATTTAGGTCTCTCAATTCGAACTTTTGGTGGGAATTTCATTTACCTTTTTTTATCAACGGGGTTAGTTTCATAATTTATAGAAAATTCAAAGCATCCACAAACCGAGTAAAACACAAACCTGAAATTTTTTAAGTAATATTAGCATTTGACTTGAAATTAATAATAAGAACAGACAAAATTCCTTACTTTTATAATCGGCCAAAAAAAGAAAAAAACTTTTGACAAGAAAAAACTTTAGAATTAATTTGCTGCTTAGCTCTTGATTTTATTTCTTCGGGTTGAAACGACAAAATGGACGAATAAATGGTTCCCCAGTAGATTGAAACCTCAGTATTATTCTTTTCTAACGCATATATTCCAACGTCAAAAAAAATATCCCAAAAATCTACCGAAAACCCAGGAAATACCACAAAAAGGATTATCTTACCAATCATTATTCCATCGCCAGAGGGCGCATTCAACCGTTAAAAGAAATAAAAATTTAAATCGGAAGCACAGTGCATGCCATTACAAGTCTTCGATGGGGTCGTCAGGTGACTGTCTGAAGAGTATTCTTTGAAATTTGGTTTGGGTCGGATCCAAAAGTATCTGCCGGTACATCTTTGTGATGTCCGCGTTAAAAACGTATTTAAAAAATCGCCATTTTAAGATTTGTAATACCAGATCTTGTTGTAAAATGGGTCCAGGAAATAGTGTGTCATTGAGGCTTGTTTTGTTTGCTGAGGGACAAGAAGCGTTGAACACCACTCGCAACTTCGTAGTGAGTCGATCTGGTTTTATTACAGCATGATATGGCATGCTCTCAATTTCATTTTTGTGAATTTTTCGCATGTGTCCAAGCTCTAAGTATTCGAGTATCGAATTATCATATTGTTCCTTTATCTCGGATGTTTTCATGAGTTTTTCTCCATTCTGTAGAATTGAGTTAAGGCGATCTTTCTGGAATTTCCTAATTCCTCGCATTTTTTGAATGGGAGAGTCACCATATATATCTCAAATCCTTATTCCGTATAGTTGTCTCAGTAAAATTTCGTTCGCAAAATTGGTCTTCCTCTGACCGTAAAACTTTTTTAGGGGTCTCTTCCACCTCCCAAAAACGTGTAAGTACTTTCTCAATTGATGTGGTGTTAAGCAATGAAATTTGATTCCTTTGTATTATATTTCCTGGTATGGGTCCTCCAACGACCCATCCAAATTTGGTTTGTTGTGTTAAAATTGATCCAAATATTTTCATTGGTGTTCCAATTGTGAATATTAATGGTCCGATGTCCATTCCAATAAGTAAGTCAATGGGTTGACTGATGTAGAATTTCGGGTTTCCAATGATGTAATGTCTCTAAGTTGTGATTTATCTAAGTTTTGTGGTGGTAGACGTTACCTTCGAACGTTTGTAAAACTGGAGCCCATACCTCCAGTTTAAAGCTGGATTTGGATCTCATCGTGAATAAACAAGACCTCGTTGAAGTTTCCGAAACAAATTGACTAAGTCCTGTTACATGGATCAAGATGCTGCGAGTTGGCAGTTTCAAAAGGTTCTTCATTTTTTCCGAGATAAATGTTGATTGTGATCCAGAGTCAATGAGTGCTCTGGCATCGTAAATTTGTCCTTTGGCTTCAATTTGTACGATTGCTGTAAAAAGCAAAGTTCCTCCAGATTATGGAGTCTCAACGTGTGTATACTAAAGGGTCAAAGTAGTGACAGTAGTTGGTTCTTGATTCGTAGTGGACTGTATATGATTTGTAAGAGTGGCAGCACTGTTACTAGGTTGTGCTTCCACTCGAGATAGGTATATGTTTGTGGTGGTGTCTCATTGTACAAGTTCGACTCCATGGTTGGATGACAAGCAATTGTAGCATAAGTGTGAGGTTTTCACCAAATGAATTCCATCATTCACATTCTTTTTCAAGAATTCGTTGCAATCCCTTATAAAGTGATTGACTTAACATAATTGGACTAGGTGCCCTATTTGATTGAGGCTGCGTGTAGTGAGTTTGTTTTCCTCCAGAGCTGTTGCCATTTTTCAAAACATTTGTTTGAAAAGAGTTAAAAAATCTCGGTTTGTTGTTCCCAGATGGTTTTGATTGATTGCTTTTTGACGTGGACGGTTTTATGTTCCCCACCAATTCCATTGTCTTGAACTTGTTTGTCAAAAAAGCATAAAATTGTTCCCATTTTGGAAGAAGCTTGCAATCCGTTAGTGGATTGTCGAACTTCTCCAGGAAATTTCTAGGTAATCTCGTCGAACAAATATAGATTAAAATAGGATCCCATCCTTTAGCATCGACATGGAGGGTCTCCAAAGTTTGAATGCAGCTATTCACAGTGCGCTGCAGCTTCTGTACAGTTTGACTTGAGTCAGTTGAAACATTTGGCAAGTTAAAAAGAGTCTTGATTAATTCATTGACTTGCATCCTTTTATTCTCATAGTGATCAATGAGATTTGTCCATGCTAAGTCAAATCCATCGTTGGTGAGTGGACCGTTACTAATGATCTCTCTTGCTTCTCCAGAAGTTTTCTGTGCCAGATGGAATAATTTTTCAACCTCAATTTTGAATTCCTGATGTAAATGGTGGAAAACAAATCCCTAAAGGTGGCCATTCACTGCATCCTCCTTTGAATATGTCTGTGTCGCATGGTGGCAGACGGAATACTGGCGTAAAATCCATCTCCTTCCCCTTGTGTGACCTCTCTGACTCCCTTTTTGTTTTTTCCAATGTTTGTTCTTTTAGATGAGTTTCTCTTCCTTCTCCGGAGTATGGTCTCGGTAATGCACGTAAGCCCTCTTAACCTGGTCCCATGTGGAGTTTAATTCCATCCGAGTAGTTTCCAGCGTATGCATTGTGTAATCCGGGTTCGTAATTGAAAATATAGAAATATAATCCTGAAGGTCATTGACGCAATTGGCGAATTTATCGCACAAAGTTTTGTCCACTTTAAAGTTTGGGCTTGAGTCTTTCAAAAAATTTTTGATTTATGTCAGAAATGAGAAAGTAGCCCATCGAAAAGGACTGAATTCATAAAGAAGTTAAAATTTTAGTGAAATTTTGACTTGCAAAATTTCGAAAATTGTTTCCTTCGAATCTTTGGCGAGAGTAACCTCTGAATTCGGCTGTGTCAATATTCTGAAGGAAACGGTTGTATCAACCAAAGCCAAGAAATGAAAAAAACAAAATTTCCCGATGGCGCCATTAAATGCTTACCAATTTGGGATTGGAAGTAGGCGAGTATGTTAAATGTTCCTACAAAAAAATAGGAGTCTTGATCGTTCGTCCACATCAGGAGTCTGTGTCAAATTTTTTTTCCAAAAAACAAAGCAAAGATTCACCAGCAAAATATTTCAGCGATAAAAGCTCGAAATTAATTTGGTTCTCAGAAAAAAATTCTTCCGAGATCTTCGAAGCTACGGAGGCTTTGACAGATGCAAAAGAATTTAAAAAAGCTGGAAAATAAAGATTATTGGTTATGCAAGAAGGACATCAGTTCGATGTCCTGGTTATAAAAATGTTCGATAAAAAATTTTATGTATATGATGTCTGTCCACCAGACGAGTTTTTTTTCCAAACGTTTGTGCTAAAAGTAATTTAAGAAATTTTAGGCTTATAAATTTGCATGTGTATGTCTGACCACCAGACTAGTTTTTTCGAAAAATTTTCTCAAAAAATAATTCCAAAATTTAAGGGTTATAAATTTGCATGTGTGTGTCTGTCCACCAAACTAATTTTTTTGAAAAACTTCCTCAAAAAATAATTCCAAAATTATAGGGTTATAAATGTGCATGTGAGTGTGTCTGTCCACCAGACGACTTGTTCAAAAACACTTTTTCAAAAAAAAAAGTTTCAAAAAAACTTTTTCCAAAAAAATTATTTCAAATTTTTATGGTTAGAAATTGGTATGGTAGGTGTATGTGTCTTTCCACCAGACAAAAAACTTTTTCCAAAAAATGATGTCAAAATTTTAGGGTTATAAATTCCAACTCATTTGCGTTTTGAGGTTACGAATTTTCAGGTTATGTTGCCTGGACGGACGCGATCGTTCCAAAAAACCATTGGATATCTCGGGTCAATATGGCGACGTACCGATGTTACATATGTATAGATATATATGTATCTATGTATATATGTATTCAGCCATATCTATTTCCACCAAAAACAGTTCCAAAGAAGTATATAGAAAACGTAAATTTCCCTATATACTAGGCTACCGCAAGAACGTTTGTCCACAACCAACGGGTCTTTGTTTGTTGTTGTCGGGGTCTATTTCAACAAAACTTAGGTCTTTTCCCAACCTGTTGAACCGTGGTGGCGACAAAAATAGGCCAGAATTGTTGTAGTCTACTGTACGACTTGTGTAAATGGGTCAGTGCAAAGATCAAAAATCTGTCTGATCGACGTATACTCCTTTTCTGTCGTGAGAGAAGAAAATTTCAAACAAGTACTCACTTTGGGTGTCCTTTGGGTCTGGGGTTGGGCTCCTTTGTTTTATTCCTGTGGTCTGGATTGATGTCCGCCCGCTTCGGGCTGGCTTTTCTCTGGTGTGATTGGAGTTGTGTTGTCACTTTGAGGATTTTTTGTATTTGTTGCTTTCTTTTCTTAATCGTTTGTTTTTTTCTTATTTTTTTTTTTTAGTTTTTATTGTTGTGTTGTTGTTATAAAGGGGAAAAGATACTTAAATTACAATTCGATATGTATATATAAATATACATATTAACGTATGTGTTGCACTATAAATTTTTCCACTTTTTTCCACTGTCACTTCACTTTTCTTTGCGATTGTATTTAAAATTTTTTTCCAAAATATTTTTTCTCTCGCTGCTGTAAATATATATTTGTTCACTGTCACTGCAATTTCATTCTCTTGGGTATTTTTCCGCCATATTATTTTTCCAATATATATATATATATATATATATTAATTTGGTTAAGTTTTTACTTAACCTCACTTATTCGGCTCGCTAAGGACCAAAAGTTTTGAACTTTAGCTTTTGTACGTTTAAACTTTTCTATTTTTTCACCTTTGACTTCCTTTTTAATAGAAAGATATTTATTTTCTGTTTAGTATTTAACCCTACGGTCAATAACCGGGTGCATTTGTACCTTTTTTCGAATAAAAATTCTGTAAAATTTCCAATAGTGGAGATATTTGGAGCAAATTTTGAGGAATCATTGTTGAGGTATTTTCACCCATAATTGAAGAAAAAAATATAAATATTTTCTATATATATAATTTTTATACATTCTTAAAGTTATTACCTACGTAGATCAATAACCGTGGTACATTTGTACCCACCTAAAGATAACGCTGTAATTTATGAAAAAATTCGCTTATTGTGGGTTTTTTCTGTTAAATTAGTCTGTACGGATCTGATCTAGATGTTGGTACTCTAAATTATATATACATTAAACGAATACATATTTAAACCCATATTTAAATGATAAGCTATCTATAACAATCATAATAATTTTTTTGTAGCTTTCGAATGGGTCAATCTTTTTTAATTATTTTGTGATAGGGATATTTTTTAGGTACTCCCCAACACCTCTGCAAAGACATCATGGGGCCGTCAGGGCGACTCGTGAAAATCAGAAACTACCTTGGTTTTCATTTGGTTTACTGGGACTAACATAAATATTATTGTCTGTTATTTTCCAATTATTCTTCACATTGACCTGAAACTTTTCCTACAATCTAATTAAATTGATTTATTACAAATCTAATTTGACGCACATATATAACGCTTAAAATAACGCTTTATAGTATTAAGGAATGTTAAAAATGCGCAAATCGCATCTCTAAAATCATAAAATGTGAATAATCGACAATAATAACTGTATAAGCCCCCGTATACCAAAGGGAAGTTGGGGAACACCTAAATAAGATCCCTATCAAAAAATAATTAAAAAAGTTAAACCCATTCGAAAGCTACAACGAAATTATTATGATCGTTTTAGATAGAGTATAATTTAAACATGGATTTAAATATGTATTTTTTTAATGTATATATAATTTTGAGTTCCTACATCTAGACCAGATGCGTACAGACTAATTTAAAACCAAAAACCGCACGATAGTCCATTTTGTTAATGAATTACAGCGCTATCTTTAGATGGGTACGAATGTACCACGGTTATTGATCTACGTATACTTTTTTGGTTATTGACCGTAGGGTTAATTTAGTTTCATTGTGGCTGTATAATTTCGGTATTAAATTATATTTTGTTGTCGTACGTTACAATGGGTTAACGCATAATTATTCATTTAGAGCATCGTTGAAATCTGTCAAATGTCAATAGATTTCAACGAGTGGCGAATTGCGCCAAAGACCCCGCATTACTTCATATTCTGATCGTTG
>NW_026880021.1:0-29752 GCF_032173495.1 Musca vetustissima
TAGTTCCTATATATAGCTTCGCCCGATTTTAGGTAAATAGTCCACTAAAGTCCCTGAAAATCCTTTGGTATAGCGTACTGAATTAAGTATAGAATGATGTGTGCAAAGTTTCGTGACAATCGGTTCAGATTTAGATATAGCTCCCATATATATTTTCATCCGATTTAAGGTAATTGGTGTATCAAAGACCCTATATATCTTTCGATTTGCACGAAATTGGGCATAGCGTACTTGCATTTGGGTCTATAATAATTTGTGCTAAGTTTCATGAAAATCGGTTCAGATTTAGATATAGCTCCCATATATATTTTTCCCCGATTGTAGGTAATTGGTGCACCAAAGTCCCTGGAAATCTTTTCATTTGCACGAATTTTGGCATAGCGTACTGAATTAAGTCTAGAATTATGTGGCAAAGTTTCGTGAAAATCGGTTCAGATTTAGATATAGCTCCCATATATATTTTCGTCCGATTTTATGTAATTGGTGCACCAAAGTCCCTATATATTTTTCGATTTGCATGAATTTTGGTATAGGGTGCGTTGGCCAGCTAAGTACTTCGCTTTGTTACAAGAGACATTTGGGTTTGAAAGGTTTTTTGTATAGAAGCAATAGCTTCTGGGGAGAATATCACAACAAAAAACTAAGGGAACTTATGAGGATCTGTGGCGTGATCCGAAACTATAGTCTTCCCTGCCTTACCCCTCGGCAATCAATGCCATACATTCCCCACTAGTAGATAGTTGTTTTTTATAAAAACAAAATACAAATGGTATCCCAAATAAGCCGCCAACACTACTGAAGTACTAAAGTAAGTCTAAAATGATGTTGCTAAGCTGCGTGAAAAGATCCATAGCAAGGACGAATGACACAACGTACAGAAGTAATATAAATTAGTCTCTGGCAATTTTCCCTGAAATCGGTTCAGATATAGATATATAACAAAATCGCGTCGTCTGTTGGGATACATATGTAGAATATACCCAAAGTGGTGAAGGGTATCATTCTTCGTGTTTAAGCTGAGCAGGCTGATTGTGTTTATATTGCTAAAACTGCCAAAAGGAGATACGAAAAAAAGAAGACGAAAATGTCCGTACAAAATATAAACAAATAAAACTGAAATAATGAGTTTGTAGTTTTTTGTTGCTTCTATTGTTACCTTGTGTTGCAGTTTATCCCTTGAAAGTGTTTCGAGTTTTCCCCCATGTTGTGAAAATGTGTTTTATATCTCTAATAAGAATGGTATTTACAATTGTATTTGTACCTGTATTGTTTTGGGCTTTTAGTGTGTGAACCAAAAATAAATGATAGTGTTCTGGTTACGGATGAAAGTACTTTTAATTGAAATGGAATTTTAAATACTGAAGGAGGATTTTTTAAGAACTTTGGTTGAATTTAAATAAATATGTTCTAATTTGAAGAATGTTGTTAATATATTTTTGAAATATTCTCTAACAAGTAAAAACTTCGTTTAGCTTCAAAGGGTTCACATTCACATCAATCGCAGAATTTATATGGGGCTATGTCATGTAAATAGATGTGAGCAGAAAACGAAATATCAAGCTATAGACAATCAGATATTGATAATTGTTAGTAAGATGACTAGACACAGAATGAAATCCAAAATTTAACCTGTAAGGGAAGTAGTAAAGTCGGACGGGGTCGACTATATGACAACCTTTACCAATTTGGGTATATTCTAAATTTTGTAAATCTATTTGAAGCAAAGTTGACACACGCTATTCGATATGCTGCACTGTATAACATTTAATCTCAATCCGACACCCGTTGATTACTTGGTGCACAATTAACAGAATTGGTAGAAATTATATTTGAAAGCTATGCTATATCTAAATCTGAACCAGCCTAAGCTTTGGGTCTCAAGTGCACAATTTACATCAAATCGTCCGAAAATATATTAGGTTGGGGAAAAAATCCATTATTCTTATATGAACAATGGGCCCTTATTTAACATGCTTCGGAATGTTCGATGCACAGTTTTGTTGTATGATTTGTTGCCATTTTAAAGGTAATTTCATAATGACTCTCTCATAGAAGTCCTGCTCTCTATTTGCAAAAAACTCTAGAGGTTGATTCTCACAATCCTCCTTAGATATCAATTTTTTGTCCTTAATTATATTTGCAATGCAAGAAAAATATGATAATCGCTTGGTGCCAAGTCCGGAATGGATGTGTGCGTCGTAGCGTTGTTCTGGTGGAACACGACACCTCGCTTGTTGGCCAATTCTGGGCGTTTCTGGTCAATTGTTATCTTCAAACGGCCAGATGTTGACATTAAATATTAGAATTTAGCACTTAGCTATATGGAAGCAACTCATAATAAAGAATCCCCTTCCAGTCGGACCAAATGCATAGCAGCACCTTCCTGTCCGTTAGTCCTGGTTTGGCCACCGTTTGTGGGGCTTCACCGCTCTTTGACCACGATCGTGATCCATTGCCGTATGTGATCCAATTTCCATCTCCAGTCAGTTTAAGAAATGGGTCTATCTCATTCCGTTTGGCCAAGCCTTCCACAATGAAAATTCGATCCATCCTATTTTTTCTGTTAATTGGTGTGGCACCTAAACAACGAACTTCTTTTTGAATCCACCATTGTGTAAATGGTTTAAAACAGTTTTGTGGTCGATTTTTAGCTCCTTGCCCTTTCTTTTCCACAGCCTAATATATAATATATATCTGAACCAATTTTCACGAAACTTAGCACACGTCATTCTGGACACAATTCAGTACGCCATGCCAAATTTCGTGCAAATCGAAGGTTATATAGTTATCTTGTTGCATCATTTACATAAAATCGGACTAATATATATATATATGAGCTATATGTAAATCCGAACAGATTTTTACGAAACTTAGCACACGTCATTTCGAACTCAATTCAGTACGCTATACTAAATTTCGTGCAAATCGAAAGGTATATGGGGACTTTTGGGCGCTGAGGGGTTTACCCAATAAAGTAAACCAATATTCGACATTTTTGGTAATTTTTGGTAAGATTTTCAGCCCAATTTTTCATCCACCATTTTGTAGCTCAATCGCAAGCTCAAAGGTTATTTCAACAGGCAAACAGGTGGACATAGTTAAATCGACATACACTTTTATTCTGACCTGATGAATATTTCGAGGTGTTGAAAAAGAAATGACTGAATAGCCGTCAGTATTGAAAAGTTGGTTTGAGATTACTCTTTCCCGGTGGTTCATGAATTTCGATTTAGTTTTGCGTTGAAGCTTTATCTAAAGTTGACCCGATTTTAACACATCAAATTTTTTGGCGTCACACCTTTGAATAATTAAATCTCATTAAATTTAATAATTAATTCTCATTAAATTTAAAATAAATAAATTTAAATAAACAGTAGTGTTGGCGGTTTATTTGGGATACCATATTTTTTTTTTTTTTTTTGCAAAATATTCAGGCTGAATCCCAGTTTGTTGTTTTTATAAAAAACAAATATTTATTAGTGGGGAATGTGTGGCATTGTTTGCCGAGGGGTAAGGCAGGGGAGACTATAGTTTCGGATCACGCCACAGATCCTCATCAGTTCCCTTAGTTTTTTGTTGGGGTATTCTTCCCAGATGTCTCTTGTAACAAAGCGAAGTACTTAGCTGACCAACGACATAAACTGCATGAGAATTTCGCTGGTGTCTCACTTTGAGGTTAACAAGGCATTTACAAACAATACCATACCTTTCCCACTGTTGTGTGTTGTCACATCGCGACAAATGCATACAACGACTTTGTTGGTGTTGCTAGTATACAGCAGCAAACCAAACACTTTAACCTTGCCTATGTCTACAACTTCAGTAGTGTTGGCGGTTTATTTGGGATACCATTTGTATTTTATTTTTGCAAAATAATTTAAAATAAACAATTTGTATTCTGTTTAAATTATTCAAAATTAGATTTCAATTTCAAAATTTAATATTTCTCTTTAGTTCCATATTTGTTCAGAGAGAACATAAATTACACTCAACATATAAATTTCCCCAGAAACAATCGGCGAAAAAAATTACAACGAATGAAATCATGTTCTTTGCACTTAGTTACAAGAGGATAACAAAAGAAATGTGAGGCTGGAGTAAAATATGCAAAAGAAGTAGAAAAAATCAAATGAACAAAAAATAAAATCATGCCTCATTGTTGCCACACTCCTACATACACAAATACTGCCTCCAACACAATTTAGGTGCATCTCTGTTCATTCGCGTTCAAGCAATAAAATTCTATTTTCCCTATATATCTGAAAACAGCAGCAACAACAAAATGAATATAAAAATTCAAAGGATGCAAATTTAAAACCCACCGGAGTTATAGTTGTAGTTGGTGGTGATAGTGGTACGTAGGTAGTTTGTTTCCGACTTCTGTGTGCAAAGTTAAAAGCAAAATAATTGCACACAAAAGGCAATTCGCAGCCTTTGCTCCAACGAATGAAAATGAATGCAGGCGGACTTTGGTTATAACGAATCGTAGTTATTACGAAACGTAAGTTGTAATCAAACTATTTCTGTAGGTTTCGGAAACCGTTGTAGTCAGGCTGAACTGTGAATGCATATGTAACATTCGATCTGAAGTGTAACTCTAAAGTGCAATAATATGTAATCACACATTGAAAGAGACGAAGCGAACATTTAAATGAACAATTTCATTTCGTTTCTTATTAAAATGTAGAAAATGACTATAAAAAGTGGTTAAACTATATTTAGCGTGGGCTTGCTACAACATATAAGGTTGAGAAAAAAGAAATCGTCGAAAATGTCGATAAAATCGAAGAAATGGTCGAAGTTGCCCTGCATGTCAGCAGTCGTAACATCGACCAGGAGCTAAAAATCGAGCATAAAGCTGTTATAAACCATTTACACAAAGCTGAATTCAAAAAGAAGCTCGATGTTTGGCTGCCACACCAATTAACAGAAAAAATAGGATATGCTAAAACGATCGTGGTCAAAGTGCGGTGAAGCACCTCAAACGGCGGCCAAACAGAAACGGCCAGAATTGGCCAACAGGAGAAGTGTCGTGTTCCACCAGGACAACGCTAGACCACACACATCTACAGTGTCTCGCCAGAAACTTCGGGAGCTTGGTTGGGAAGTTTTAATGCATCCGCAATACAGTCCGGACTTGGCACCAAACGATTATCATCTGTTTCTTGCATTGCATTAATGATTAATTAATTTCTTTAATGATAACAAATTGGTATCTAGGGAGGATTGTGAAAATCGACTACTAGAGTTTTTTTGCAAATAGAGATCAGGACTTCTACGAGAGAGGCATTATGAAGTTACCTTTAAAATGGCAATGACAAATCATACCACAAAACTTCGAACATTTTACCCAAATCGGACATTCCGAAAGTCCAACAGTTCATATACAAATAATTCATTTATTTTCCCCCAAGCTAGTATTATTAAGGACTTAAGAGTAGGTTTTTCAGATTTAGGCTCGGATTTATATATAGCTCCCATATTCACCCTTCACTAATATTTTTGATAGTGCGGAGTACTAAATAGCGTGTATCAATGTTGCTATAAATCGTTTTCCATAAATTTGTCCCATGGTACGCAGACGACTCTAAATCTGCCAGAATGAAATTAAATTTAGCATAGCTTGCAGAAAGGCATGAGCACGTTTCTTCGCACATTTATATGCAATTGTAAGGATACATATGTACAATATACCCAAAGTGGTGAAGGGTATCATATAGTCGGCCCAGTCCGACTTTACTACTTTCCTTACTGGTTTTAATTGATCTTTTCAAAATTTCTTCATAATTTTGCCAATTGCTATCGTAGTTGACGATTATTTGTGTCGTTTTAAAATAATGGAAATTCATAAACATCTTAAATATCTCAGTTTTCTATAATATTTTTATAACTTTTACTAAAATATGAAGGGTATATTAATTTTTGGTTTTCCGTTTGTAACTCATCGAAATAATCATTTCCGACCCTATTCCTGATCAGCATAAAATTCTAGCATCTAAATGAATTGAGATAGATCGCAGAAAATTTGCATAGAGTTGTCTTTTATCTGCCCCTAAGCGAAATTGTATTCTTTATATTTACTGTCAATTTATACCCGACAAAGTATAGAATTGTAAGAAGATTTAGTCGATTTAGCTAACTGTTGCAGAATATCGAGGTAAAAAGTAGAACGTCAGGTTCGAGAATCAGTTATATCGGCCTGCATTTAGATCCACATATAGATACCAACCGATTTTCGGAGTATTTAAAATTTAGCGTGAATGAAGGTACTGTGATACAAAATGTTAGGTTCGAAATTGAACTATATCGGTCCTCAAATGTTAGGTTCGAAATTGAGCTACATCAGTCCTCAATTATGTATAGCACGTCATACAATGAGAACTCCAAATATTCGGTAATTCCTACTCAATTTTGGTCCCGCTTTAGGAAATAGCATCCAGACAAGCACGCATACAAAAATATGTATACCCTTCACCACACTGTGGTACAGGGTATTATGTCTTTGTGCATATGTTTGAAACAGGCAAAAGGAAACGAGATAGACACATGGTTCCTTTTGAGAATAGGCATAGAATCACTTTTTAAGTCCGTCTGTCTGTGTGTCCATGTTAAATTGTAAACAACGTACAGGTCGTATTTATGATCCGAATTGGATGAAATTTGGCATAGCTCATTTGTTTGGCCCAAGGACGTACCCTATTGGGAAAAATCGGTTTAAATTTAGATATAGCTCCCATATATATTTTCGTCCGATTTAAGGAAAATGGTGCACCAAAGTACCGATATAAATTTCGAATTGCACGAAATTTGGCATAGCGTATTGAATTAAGTGCAAAATGATGTGTGATAAGTTTCGTAAAAATCGGTTCCATATATACTTTCGTCCGATTTTATGTAAAGGATGCACGAAAATCCATATATATATATATACATATTTCGATTTGTACGAAATTTGGCATAAGGTACTGAATTAAGTCCAGAATGATGTGTGCTAAGTTTCGTGAAAATCGGTTCAGATTTAGATATAGGTTATGTAATTGCTGCACTAAAGTATTTATATACCATTCGATCTGCACGAAATTTTACATGGCGTACTAAAGTGCGCCAGGGGTGATGCGTGCTAAGTTTCGTGAAGATCGGTTCAGATTTAGATATGGCTTCTATGTATAGTTTCGTTCGATTTTAGGTAAATTATGAACCAAACTTTCAAAATTTATTTCTATTGAGACATTTTGCAGGGGGTATTAAAATAGGTCCACATTGATGTATACGAAGTTTTGTGAAAATCGGTTTAGATTTGGATATATTAATACAAAATTTGGAATAACGTGTTGAGATAGGTCCATAATAATGTATACTACGTTTTTTGAAAATCAGTTCAGTTTTATATAGAGCTCTCATACATAGTTTCGTCCGATTTTAGGTAAATGGTGCTCCGAGGAGCCTACGTCTGTTCCATATACACGAGATAAAATTGTGGACAGCACTCTGTGCTGCAGCATACCAAACGCCCTATGCCACGGTTGCTCAATTAGGCCCAGATTTGCATATAGCTCCATAACCATTATTTTGCTTTATTTCATACAAATGGTAACCAAAAGAATCCGATTGACATACACTTTTTCATAGATTTCAGAATAATATGTGGATGGGTTTTTAATTGGTTCAAATATCCTCATTCCATTTCAATGACCCTCTAAAGATATTGTATTGTATTGGATATTGTACTTATTAGCATCTCTTTTATGCATCCAAAGTGGTGAAGGGTATCATATAGTCGGCTCCGACCGACTTTTGAACTTTCCTTACTATTTATACCCTTCACCACACTGTGGTACAGGGTATTACGTCTTTGTGCATATGTTTGTAACAGGCAAAAATAATCGAAATAGACGTCTGTTCGTCAGTCTGTCCATGTTAAATTGTAAACAAAGTACAGGTCGCATTTATGATCCGAATCGGATGAAATTTGGCACAGCTCATTTGTTTGGCCCAAGGACGAACCCTATTGAAATTGGGAAATATCGGTTCAGATTTAGATATAGCTCCCATATATACTTTCGTCCGATTTAAGGTAAATTGTGTACCAAAGTCCCTATATATCTTTCGATTTTCACGAAATTTGGCACAACGTACTAAATTAAGTCCAGAATGATATGTGCAAAGTTTCGTGAAAATCGCTTCAGATTTAGATATAGCTCCCATAAATAGCTTCGCCCGATTTTAATTAAATAGTCCACTAAAGTCCCTGGAAATCTTTTGACTTGCACGAAATTTGGCACAGCGTAATAAATAATGTCTAGAATGATGTTTGCCAGGTTTCGTGAAAATCGATTCAGATTTAGATATATCTCCCATATATATCTTCGTCCGATTTAAGGTTATTTGTGTACAAAAGTCCCTATATATCTTTCGATTTACACGAAATTTGGCACAGCGTACTAAATTAAGTATAGAATGATGTGTGCAAAGATTCGTGAAAATCGGTTCAGATTTAGATATAGCTCCCATATATAGCTTCCCCCGATTTTAGGTAAATAGTCCACTAAAGTCCCTGGAAATCTTTTGATGTGCACGAAATTTGGCACGGAGTTATGACTAAGTTAGAGAATGATGTCTGCCAAGTTTCGTGAAAATCGGTTCAGATTTAGATATAGCTTTAATATATATTATCATCCGATTTAAGGTAATTGGTGCACCAAAGACCCTATATATCTTTCGATTTGAACGAATTTTGATATAAGGTACTGGATTAAGTCTAGAATGATGTTGCTAAGCTTCGTGAAAAGATCCATAGCTAGGTCGATTGACACAACGTACCGATGTTATATAAATTAGGCAAGTTTCCTGAAATCGGTTCAGATATTGATTTATAACAAAACACGTCGTCTCTTAGGATACATATGTAAAATATACCCAAAGTGGTGAAGGGTATCATATAGTCGGCCCAGTCCGACTTTACTACTTTACTTACTGGTTTTATATTGAATCAGCGGCCACCACCCTACCCTTGTATACGTTGGTGATGGCCTCAAATATATCTGGCCACAAAATTTCAGTATTTTGAGGATTTTATCCACATATTCTACCATACAATGCATTGCTAATATTGGTCCACCTCTTTTTTGCGATTTTAGGAAAAATCCTCATTAAAACCAGTAAGGAAAGTAGTAAAGTCGGACGGAGCCGACTATATGATACCCTTCACAACTATGGGTATATTAAACAGGTCTATTAACATGATATTGGATGAAATAAAATATGTGATATTTATCTAAATATGAATCTACCTAGATCTATCCATAAAGTATGTAAATCGACTTCTGTACATCTAGAAAACGCAGCTACGTAATTCTATGCTCAATTTTGTACGTTGTGCAAAATTTGATGTCAACCTGACTAACATTAGGAGTATGATGCCCAATTTACTTGAGATCGGCCGAAAATATATATGGAAAATCTATCCAAATATTAAGCGATTTCAAACAAACTTGTCACAGGTTAGGTTGTTTCTATTGGTTCCCTGGTGCGTCAATTACATAAAATCAATCTATAATAAAAGGGAGCTATATCTAAATCTGGACCGATATTCACGAAACAAGGCAGATATCACTCTAGGCTCAATTCAGTACGTTATGCCAAAATTTCGTGCAAATCGGAAGATATATAGCGACTTTGGTGCACCATTTACATGAAATCGGACGAAACTATATGTGGGAACAATGTAGAAATCTGGACCGATTTTCTCGAAACTTGGCAGACATCACTCTAGGCTCAATTCAGTACGTTATGCCAAATTTCGTGCAAATCGAAGGATATATAGGGACGTTGGGGCACCAAAGTCCCAAAGTCCCATAGGGACTATGGGAGCTATATCAAAATCTGGACCGATTTTCACGAAAATTGGCAGACACCATTCTAGAGCTAAATGATTAGGCTGTACAAAATTTCGTACTAATCGAAAGATATATAAGGACTTTAGGGCACCATTTACAAGAAATCGGACGAAACTATATATGAGAGCTATAACTAAATCAGGTCCGATTTTCATGAAACTTGGCAGACATCATTCTAGGCCCAATTAAGTACGTTGTGCCAAATTTCGTGCAACTCTAAGGATATGTAGGGACTTTGGTGCACCATTTACATGAAATCGGACGAAACTATATATGGGAGCTATATCTAAATCTGGACCGATTTTCGCGAAACTTGGCAGACATCACTGTAGGCTCAATTCAGTACGTTATGCCAAATTTCATGCAAATCGAAAGATATATAGGGACTTTGGGGCACCATTTACATGAATTCGGACGAAACTATATATGGGAGCTATATCTAAATCTGGACCGATTTTCACGAAACTTGGCAGACATCATTCTAGACCTTATGATTAGGCTGTACCAAATTTCGTGCAAATCGAAAGTTATATAGGGACCGTTTACATTAAATCGGTAACATATATATATTGGAGCTATATCTAAATCTGAACCGATTTTTCCCAATTTCAATAGGGTTCGTCCTTGGGACGAATAAGTGACCTATGCCAAATTTCATCCAATTCGGATCATAAATGCGACCTGTACTTTGTTTACAATTTAACATGGACAGACAGACAGACGGACGGACGGACGGACATGCATAAATCGACTTAGAAAGTGATTCTATGCATATTCTCAAAAGGAACTATGTGTATCTCGTTTCCTTTTGCCTGTTACAAACATATGCACAAAGACATAATACCCTGTACCACAGTGTGGTGAAGGGTATATATACTTTGTGTATTTGGTGTACATTATGGTATACAGTAATCGCTTGGTACAATTATCGGTATAGGTCCACTTATTGCAATCCCTCCTCCACGGTGGAGGGTATACGAAAGAACCCAACACTTTTTTCACTTGTTTAACGTGATTTGAATACTCACGGTAAATATTTTACACATTTAAGGTAAACCACATTTTACAAAAAAAAAAAAAAAAAAAAACAAACAAATTCATCAGACAGCCATAATCAACGGATGTTATCCCAAGAAATCTTAAAACTGATTGACGGCAACACAGCAACACTGTACTATGTTGTACGGTAATGACAACATTTTCTGTCGTCCCTCTAAACCACCGCAGCAACAACAACAGAAGAAAATAAACCACCGAGATAAAACGTTTTACTTTCCTTCCCCTTAATAACTCTATTTCATGCAATAAGAAAATTGTCAAGATTGATATGATGCCTCTAATACTCTTCATGGCAGTGTTGCTGATGCTGGGTATGATGATGAAATGGAGAGCTTGGCAAGCTTTTATCGAACATCAGCTGAGCAACGGAAACAATCAATTCTTGAGTCTTTTGCTGTCATAATAAATATGTTTGTTACAATGGTGTTGGTTGAATTTTTCCACGGGGTTTTTATCTTTTGGAGCTACGCTAATGCAGAATAAAATGTGGGTATCTATGACGTATACCTGGCACCATCTAAAACAAAAATATATTATTCATATTTTTGCGGATTTTGTCACTTCTTTTTCCGCGAAAGAGAAATGTGCAAAAATTGATAGATCTTGATAATAACATTCGGGAATAGTGGAAATCAATGTATCGCATGATGGACTTTTAATTGAATGGCTTCGCTTGGCGTTACACATCGAAGATACCAAGCAAGCAAGGATAATAATTGAATTTTATTATTTTCCATATCCAAGGATTATTCAAACGGTTGTTAGTATTGTTGTTGTTTGTTTTTTTTTTTTTTTTTTTGTGGACACAGTAATGTATGAGTTGATAATGAATTACTTATAGATTTGTGTTCAATCAATTAGTAAATTGGCACTTATATTATATCAAAGTGTGTTCATGTAGAATTATATAAGTGTGTTTGAGCTTGACAGTATTTCTGTTATACTATTAAATTAATAATTAATTTTATGTGACAACTGAAAATAATTCAAGAATTTAAATGTTTGTGACATTTTTAATAGATATCATTTTAGATACACTGCGTATCATAACTATAGACGCACCCTTAATTCAATTAGTATGTTAGTTGACAAATAAAATGGACCCATTAAGTTATTGTTCACAATAAAACGATCAAAAACACATATTATTCAACAAAAATAATTAATTTATTCTTTATGGTTTCGCCGAATTCTGCCCTTTCAAAATTACTGGTGTTGCATAACTATAGACGCACTTTTACAAAATTAGAAAAAATTATTTTTTAAAACTTAAATAAAATAAAATAACTTTTATAAATAATGGGTAGGGCCTCCCTTATTTTGAATAAGTTCAAAAATTTTATCCATCACACTGTTGATCAAAATTATTCGCAAGTCTTCATCGATTGACCGCCATTCATCGATAATCACTTCTTGGAAATAAAATAATGTTTGGTATTGGCTGTTTTCTGCATAGACACGACGAGTCAAGATTCCACACATGTTCTCGATCGGATTCTGGTCGGAAATTTTAATATTTTTCGATTTTAACCATACTTGAGTATGGCCACTTTTATGAACTGGTGCGTTGTCCTGCTAAAAAACGAGTCCTTGATTGTTGCTGCTTTCCCAAAATGGCAATAATTTGTCTTCCAAGACTTGAACGTACTCCATTGAATTCATCCGACAACATGGAAATGTCAAATAAAGCATTCCGTGGCTATAAAATGTTCCCAAGGTGGCGGTTACCGAAATATCGTTATTTCTTAATACAATATTTCGGTGGCGGTTCCTTAATGGCCTTGGGAGCATTTTATAGCCATTATTTGACATTTCCATGTTGTCGGATGAATTCAATGGAGTACGTTCAAGTCTTGGAAGACAAATTATTGCCATTTTGGGAAAGCAGCAACAATCAAGGACTCGTTTTTTAGCAGGACAACGCACCAGTTCATAAAAGTGGCCATACTCAAGTATGGTTAAAATCGAAAAATATTAAAATTTCCGACCAGAATCCGATCGAGAACATGTGTGGAATCTTGACTCGTCGTGTCTATGCAGAAAACAGCCAATATGAAACATTATTTTATTTCCAAGAGGTGATTATCGATGAATGGCGGTCAATCGATGAAGACTTGCGAATAATTTTGATCAACAGTGTGATGGATACAATTTTTGAACTTATTCAAAATAAGGGAAGCCCTACCCATTATTTATAAAAGTTATTTTATTTTATTTAAGTTTTAAAAAATAATTTTTTCTAATTTTGTAAAAGTGCGTCTATAGTTATGCAACACCAGCAATTTTGAAAGGGCAGAATTCGGCGAAACCATAAAGAATAAATTAATTATTTTTGTTGAATAATATGTGTTTTTGATCGTTTTATTGTGAACAATAACATAATGGGTCCATTTTATTTGTCAACTAACATACCAATTGAATGAAGGGTGCGTCTATAGTTATGATACGCAGTGTATATGTATAAATGTTTTAAAATAATACGCAAATATTATAAAGGTTTTTCTTGTGGTTTTTAATAATTATTTTGTTTAATTAAAATCAAGAATTTAAGACATTTGACATCATATTGGACTTGATATGATAGATAAAATTACAACTTCAATTGAAAACCAGTGAGCGGAGCAGTAAAGTCGGACGGGCCGACCATATAATACCCTACACAACTTCCACGAAAATCTAACTTTGCATTATTTGCACCCTCTTAAAACCTGACTAAAGTCAACAAATATTACTAATATTCAGTAGACGAGGGCTGTACTTGTCCAGATTCTCTTTACCGTGGGTTATGTTGTGATGTTGGGCTTTCAAAGGTGGGTCTAGGACCAATATAGATCGACTCAAAAAAAAAAAAAAAAAACAGTGAGCGGAGCAGTATAGTCGGACGGGGCCGACCATACGATACCCTACACAACTACCACGGAACTGTGGTAGTTTATATATAGTTCTGCGGATTTTTATTCCAAGCCTGGGCAATATTTCGTGATATTGGCATCCTCTTGCCCGATTAGAGGTAAACAGCACCTCTTCCTCACACTGACATATTTTGCGAATATTACGAGTATTCAGTACAGTTATTGTCCAGATTCCCTTCAGTTGTGTTGTGATGTTCGGCTTGTGTTGTGATGTTCGGCTTTCATTTGTGGTCTATATATCGACTCGAAAATAACACAAAAAATTAAGTTTTCGGTCCACTTCATTCCAAAAATATTATCCGATCATCAGCGAAAATTGTAGGCCTTGTCCTTGACCATAACTGGAACCTTATGGAACATTTCAAAGTGATCAGCGCTATAGTTCCGCGCTCTAGAGTGATAATGGGTTACTAAATAATATACGGATACGGAGATACCAGTAAATATTTAGGTGTAACTCTCACATCCGAGCACATACAACAATATAATTGGTATTAATTTAAAGGTCAACCACTCCTCTTTGATATAATATCAACTTCTCGGATCGATGTCATTCAGGGGTAAATATATACGCTATAGAATACAAATTTTGTCATTTTTCACACAAAAGTAAGGGTCCATTTGACCCGCTAAATATTGACCAATCTTTATCAAAACAGGCATGCTTATTCTTTGGCCCGATCCCCTTCTCCATGCAAAATTTCACGATGTTCGGGCCATTATTGCGGCCTCGTGAGCGATCAGAAAAACCGAAAAAAATTTAGTATTTGGTCCATTTCATATCCTATATATTAACCGATCTTTCCCAAAAACAATAGGGGTCTTCATTGGCCAGAACCCATCCTACATGCAAAATTTCGTGAAGATTGGTCCATAACTGTGGCCTGTATCGTGTTTACAAATTATAATGGACAGACGGACGGACGGACACACATGTCTTGATCGGCTCAGCTAGTCGAGATATGACGATCGGTATACTTAAAGGTGGGTCTAGGACCAATATTTCGCGGCGTTACAAACTTTTGGGGCTGCACAAAGCTATAATACCCTGACAACATAGTTGTGTAGGGTATAAAAATAAATAAATAAATAAAACAAAATGTTAAGTTTTCGGTCCACTTCATCCCAAAATTATTATCTGATCATCACCGAAAATTATCGGCATTGTCCTTGACCATAACTGGAATCTCATGAAAATTTTCAAAGCGATCAGCGCTATATTTCCACTCTATAGTTTGGTTTTGGGTTACTAAATAATGTCTGAATACTTAAGAACCTGTAAATATTTAAGTGTAGCTCCCACATCTAAGTACATACGACTTTATAATTGGTATAAATTTAAAGGTCAACCACTCCTCTTGAACAAACTATAATTTTTTTGAGTCTAGGTCCTTCAGGGGCAAATATATTCGCCATATAATACAAATTTTGTCATTTTTCACACAAAAGTCAGGGTCCATTTGACCCGCTAAATATTGACCGATCTTTATGAAAACTGGCATGCTTATTCTTTGGTCTGATCCCCTTCTCCATGCAAAATTTCACGAAGTTCGGGCCATTATTGCGGCCTCTGGAGCGAAGAGAAAAACCGAAAAAAATTTAGTATTTGGTCCATTTCATCCCCTAAATATTAATCGATCTGTACCAAAAACAATAGGGGTCTTCATTGGCCAGAACCCATCATACATGCAAAATTTCGTGAAGATTGGTCCATAACTGTGGCCTGTATCGTGTTTACAAATTATAATGGACAGACGGACAGACGGACGGACGGACACACATGTCTAGATCGACTCAGCTAGTCGAGATATGACGATCGGTATACATAAAGGTGGATCTAGGACCAATATTTCGCGGCGTTACAAACTTTTGGGGCTGCACAAAGCTATAATACCATGACAACATAGTTGTGTAGGGTATAACTATGGCAAAAACCTATTCGTTATGTTTAGAACATGAGACGAGTCCTTCTTTAAGTGTGCATTGTCACAAAAAATTAAGCCACATCGAAATAGGTTTGGAATAATTGTTTTTCAAACTCCAAAATACAGCACTATAGTGGGAACATGTAGCTAAAAATACAAAAACAACAATTTTTGTATAAATACTCGAATGTGTCAGGTAACATATTCGGAATGACAATTTACATCTTGTTTGTTTGGAAAATACGGCTAAAAAAGATTCAAAGTTTGTTATTTTATATAAACAAGCTTTCGTTCATTGGCCTTCATTATATTCGCCCATGTGCTGCATTTCGAGTTTGCTCGAATGTGGAACATTTTCCCAAATTTGGTGTGCTCCATTCCGAATTCCCAAAAAAATATTGGGAATATAATTCGAGCACATATAGTCTTGTGGATTGAAAACGAAATGAGATCGTACGTGTTTTTCTGAGCACGTACACGTTGAAAAAGAACGCTGAAGTAATATTTAATGTGTTTTTACAATATTTTTTTAAAAAATACAGTATTTACATTAGTTTTTATAGTGAAATTAAAGAAAATAAAAAGGGTACCTTTTATCAAAAATAGCGCGTAAAATTTTTGAGATCAATCTGGCAACTCAACCACCATATGATCAAAATAACAAGTGAAAAAGCGTTAAGTTCGGCCGGGCCGAACTTTGGATACCCTCCACCATAGTTATACAGACAGATACTTGCAATGAAAATATAGAGAACATACCAAAAAGTGGGCATATAACGATAATTCTACAAAACGATTTATGTAAACCATTATGTACACCAAATACTAACTTCAGCAATTTTTAATGGGGATTTTTCCTAAAATCTGTAAGATCGAAAAAGTGGACTGATATTGATAACGCATGGTAGAGTATAAAATCCTCAAACTTCTGTAATTTAGATTACAAAGGATATGCCTAAAGGGGGACCAATATTGATTAGATAGTGTAGGAAATAGTGAATATTTGGGGATATCATTATATGAGGGCTTTGCCTAATTATGGGCCGGTATATACTAATTTTGAACCCAATATTTTAATTGTTTATCTCAATTATTTCCTTCGGGAGGTATCACTATAATGCCTACCGATATATTTCATTATCGTCATATTGAAGTTTTTTTTATCACAATATCTTTAGAAGGCGGAATGGTTACAACAGATGGCTAAATAGTCTATGTAGGCTAAAAATTGACTATTCCCCGTAACGACTACCCAACCGCAACCCACGGAACAAATCAGATAACTATTTTAATATAAACAAGTAAATAAAAAAGCGTTAAGTTCGGCCGGGCCGAACTTTGGATAGTGGAGGGTATCCAAAGTTCAGCCCGGCCGAACTTAAATACTGACAAATTTTTGAAATGAAAACATAGGGAATATACATATAACTCCAATTCTTCCAATCGATAGTTGTAAACAAAATAGAAAATTCAGCAATTTCAATTCCTAAAATCTCATCATGTTTGAGTTTTTTTATGACAATATCTTTAGAAGGCGGAATGCTTACAACAGATGGCTAAATAGTCTTTGTAGGGTAAAAATTGACTATTCCCCGTAACGACTAACCAACCACAACACACGGAACAAATCAGTAAACTATTTTAATATAAAAAAGGGGGTTATATGGGGACTACCCCTAAAAAGCGGTGAATATTAATAATTTTTGGTGGGGAGATTTGTTACCATATACGACTACTAATTACCAAATTTCAGCGTATTCGGTTGAAAAACGCGCTCAAGAACCTCAAAATATCGAAAATTGGGTGTACCCTTATATGGGGGCTACCCGAAAAAATTGACCTATATTTATAATTTTTTGTGAAGAGATTTGCTACCCAATAAGAACTCAAATTACTAAATTACAGTCAATTACCTGAAAAAATCCGGTCAAAGCCCCCCAAAAACTGGAAATTGGGAGGTACCCTTATATGGGGGCTACCAGAAAAAGTGGACCTATATTTATAATTTTTAGAGGGGAAATGTGGTACCCAATAAGAACCCCATGTACCAAATTTCAGCGAATTCGGTTGAAAACCGCGCTCAAGATCCCTAAAATACCGAATATTGGGGGGTACCCTTATATGGGAACTACCCGAAAAAATTGAACTATATCTATAATTTTTAGTACAAAGATTTGCTACCCAATAAGAACTCAAAGTACCGAATTTCAGCCAATTCGGTGAAAAAATACGGTCAGAACCCCCCAAAAACTGTAGGTACCCTAATATGGGGGCTACCAGAAAAAGTGGACCTATATATATAATTTTTAGTAGGGACATTTAGTACCCAATAAGAACCCAATGTGCCAAATTTCAGCGAATTCGGTTGAAAAACACGCTTAAGAACTTCAAAATACCGAAAAATGGGAGGTACCCTTATATGGGAGCTATGCCTAAACGTGGACCGATATAGCCCATCATCGAACTTGACCTGCCTGCAGACAAAATTTTGGGGCTCTATCTCAATTCGTTTAGACGCTAGAGTGATTACAACAGACAGACGGACATGCTTAGATCGTCATAGAATTTTACACTGATCAAGAATATATATACTTTATAGTGTCGGAAATGATTATTTCGATGCGTTACAAACGGAAAAACAAAACTAATATACCCTCCATACTATGGTGGAGGGTATAAAAAGGGGGTTAAAGGGGTGAATAGTAATAATTTTTGGTGGGGAGATTTGTTACCATATACGACTACAAAATACCAAATTTCAGCGAATTGGGTTGAAAAACGGGCTCAAGAACCTCAAAATATCGAAAATTGCGGGTACCCTTATATGGGGGCTACCCGAGAAAATTGACCTATATTTATAATTTTTTGTGGAGAGAACTCAAATTACTAAGAACTAAGAACTCAAATTACTAAATTACAGCCAATTCGGTGAAAAAATCCGGTCAAAACCCCTCAAAAACTATAAAAATGGGAGGTACCCTACCAGAAAAAGTGGATCCATATTTATAATTTTTAGTGGAGATGTACAATATTTCAGCGAATTCGGTTGAAAACCGCGCTCAAGAACCCTAAAATACCGAAAATTCGGGGTATCCTTATATGGGGGCTACCCGAAAAAATTTACCTATATTTTTAATTTTTAGTGTAGAGATTTGCTACCCAGTAAGAACTCAAAGTACCGAATTTCAACGAATTCGGTCGAAAAATGTGATCAAACCCCCCAAAATACCGCAAAATTGGGGGGTACCCTTATATGGGGGCTATCCCAAAATATGGACCTATATTTATAATTTTTTGTGGAGACATTTAGTACCCAATACGAACCCAATGTACAATATTTCAGCGAATTCGGATGAAAACCGCGCTCAAGAACCCTAAAATACCGAAAATTGGGGGTACCCTTATATGGGGGCTACCCGAAAAAATTGACCTATATTTATAATTTTTAGTATAGAGATTTGCTACCCAATAAGAACTCTAAGTACCGAATTTCAACAAATTCGGTCGAAAAATGTGATCAAACCCCCCAAAATACCGCGAAATTGGAGGTACCCTTATATGGGGGCTATCCCAAAATATGGACAAATATTTATAATTTTTTGTGGAGACATTTAGTACCCAATACGAACCCAATGTAGCAAATTTCAGGGATTTCGGTGGAGAAACGCGCTCAAGAACCCCAAAATACCGAAAATTTTGGGGTACCCTTATATGGGAGCTATGCCTAAACGTGGACCGATATATCCCATCTTCGAACTTGACCTGCCTGCAGACAAAAGACGACTCTGTGCAAAATTTGCGACCTATCTCAACTCGTTTAGACGCTAGAGTGATTACAACAGACGGACATGCTTAGATCTTCTTAGAATTTTACGCTGATCAAGAATATATATACTTTATAGGGTCGGAAATGATTATTTCAATGAGTTACAAACGGAAAAACAAAATTAATATACCCTCCATACTATGGTGGAGGGTATAAAAATAGAATCTATAAAAAATCTACTTTTAAGATTCCCAATAGTCCTTTTAATAATGTTTCTTTATTATAACGATGTTGACAAGATCCATGCTCCACTTGTTTATGTGCATCAACAAAAATGTTTCTAAAGCGTAACCACTGTCGCCTAGAAGCCAACTATTTTGCATACCATTTCCTGTTTTGTTAATGGTATTAATTAATGTTTTGTTAATGGTATTTGGCATATGAGTGCAGCTAGGCAGGCACTCATATGCCAAATAAAAGCATCATGGCTGGATCCTGGTCTGCAGCTGTCCACAGCTTGCACACACTTTGTCCTCCAGGACTTTCATTACCCTCACAATATTTTACACTTTGCTGTGCGATCAACACTTATATTTAAACCATTTGCCACTTCCCTCTGCAACCTACCAACAGCCAGAAATCTTATGGTAGCTGCTAACCGCAGGCTTTCGGGAATGGTACCCTTGTGTATGAAAGGACCAACTTCTCTCAAAATATCCATAAATGCTTATTTTAACACGTTCCAGTATCATTAGACTTTTTCTGGTAGAAACCAGGGCCAGCAGGCATATTTTTTTCTTAATTTTGTTGTTAAACAAATTGCAAATTCCATTGAAACATATGTTTTTTTATTGAACACATTTCGTAACATATTGAACACAGCTATGCTTTCGAGCCGCACTTTCACTCGAAATTGAGCACACCATTTTGCACACCATGGGAATTTAAAAAAGTATGGGAATTCAAAAACTCTCGGAACATGTCACATGGGCGATTGACAGCCATTCAAATTAAGGTCACATCGCTTTTATTATGGGAAACTTGTGGTGTTCCGCTTGTAATTACGACGTGGTTATGATTAGTTAAGTAAAACTCCCACATCCGAGTAGAAAGAAAAATAAAATTGGTATCAATTTAGAGGGCAACCAGTCCTCTTACATATTCTATAAAATTCTCGGGTCTTGTGCTTCAGGAGTAATAATATACACCATAGAATATACTTTTTTCTGGATCCATTTGGACGATCTTCATTTAAACAGACATGCTTATTCTATGGCCAGACCTTTTTTTCTCTGAAGAATTTATCATTAATTGTGGCCTCTGGAGCGACCAAAAAAATATACAACAATAAAGTATTTGATCCATTTCATTCCCTAAATATTATCATTTCCAAAAACAATAGAGGTCTTCTTTGGCCAGAACCCGCTCTATATTCCAAATTCCGAGACGAATGGTCCATAACTGTGGACTGTATCGTGTTTACAAATTATAATGGACTGACGGTGGGACGGAGGGACGCACACTTCTTCATCGACGCAGCTAATCGAGATATGACGATCGGTATACTAAAAGGGTGGTCTAGGACAAATACATAGGACAAATACACAAAGTTATAACATAGTTGTGTAGGGCATACATTTTGATATTGGTTTCCTTTACTCATGAAGTCCTTCAATCAGGCGAAGTGGTATTTTTGTACCCCGTTTTTAAATAAAAATTCCCAGTCTTCTTTTCTGTTAGTCCCTATCCGAATATTTACGAAAGTTTTAAAGAATTACCCTATAATTTTTAATATTACCCTATAATTTTTAAGTTTCTTCCCACGGGTTTGGTATAGGCATCATAAGAACCTATTTTGGAAATTGTTATTGACACTCCGGGTTCTGTTGTTCTTTAGAACTTTAATACGGTAAAAATGTGCCTCATCGAAATATTGGTTTCATACGCCATGTTTCTTTTGGACCAAATCGGATTCAGACAATTTGGAGCGGATTTTCAAATGTCCGTCCGTACGAATATCTGGCCGGCTGGTGTGCACCATAACTCTTGAAGGGATTAACCGATTTCATCCAGATTTTGCATATTGTAATATTTTTTCCAACTTAGTCATGTTTGAAGATAGCACATATAGGTCCACTCCTTCCGGTACCTCCCCCACAAAATGGTCAAAATTGTACTAAGAAATTATATTATAGTGTCCTGTACCTTCTGGTACTTGTAAATTTAGGGTGACGTTGGGGATGATAGATACCAAGCAACGGCTCTGATTGGCTTCAACATGGCAAAGCTCAGTCTTAGCTTGGTCCCTCTCTCGTCTCGTCTCGATTGTGGACACTGACCGCCCCGCGGTGCCATCTGGGGTAGCTACCTTTTAAATGCGATGCCATAGGACAGGCGTAAGTAAGGAAGTAAAGTAAATTAATCAGACAATTATGAACTTTATTACCGATTCGGACCACTACCTTGTAACATCCTAAAACCATATACCCTATAAAAAGTGAATAATAAATCCTGTGTGTAATTTCAAAGACATCCACAGACTATAGGCTGAGGGTATATATCTCTCGGCAACACCGACTGATACTTCCTTTATTTGTATTGCTGAAATTTGACAAGGGGAGGAAATTTGAAATTCAAATTCTCCTTGAATAAATTCGGAATGATGAATGTCCTAACCGAAGTACAAAAACCCTTCTCGCTCTTTGTTTTGGCATAACCAATGACCAATGACCACTCTTATATTCTATGGAACTTTCGATAATACTTATAACAAGGACCTTTAAACGTAATCCTATAAACGGTATCAAAAAATCTATTTCTTATATCCGTTCGTTTTTGCTTGTTTAGCTCATCGGAAAAATCGCTTATATACATGTCAATTTGTCTATTCTAATCACTGTAGCTCATAACTTCGGTATATATCGGTCACCTTTATATGGTACTATAAAGGTACTCCTACATTTTCTGTACGTTAGGTTATTATTGAGTACTAAATCTCTCATACAAAAAATATCAATATTGATCCGAAGTTTTGGTAGGCACATTAAACAGGAACATGTTCATTTATTTGGGGACTATTAGTACGAGTTTTGATAACAATTGGTGTAATTTTGTATTTTGAATTCTTCTTGGATTAAAAATCTTCCTAATAAAAATATAAAAATCGATCGATCTTCGGGTATATCACCCATATAAAGATCCAGCCCCTTTATGGATATCTTAGGTGCATTGGCTACTCGACGTGCCTATATTTTAGTATTACAAAGTAGTTTTTGTGACGTTCCGGGACCTTAGTGGATTTAAAACTTCTTCACAGAATATGTTCAATATAATATTTTCTATATACAGAGGTTATGTGTGTTCCAACCTAAATTCTGTATTTTGGAATCTTCTCCAGTCAGTAATTGGCCATGACAGCCCTCATATGAAAATCTCGATTGATTTTATATATTTGAAATTTCACCTCTTACGTGGTCTGTGACGTCCTGCTGAAACCACATGTTGTCCAGGTCCATATCTTTTAATTTCGGACAAAAAGTCAAATTAAATTCTCTCAAATATATCTGCAAATCGATAAAATATACCGTAAACACATATTTATTAAAACTTTTCTGTAATTAAATAATTAAACATTTTTTGTTACAATTATAATGGAAGACCATTAAAGACGCATACGTACTCCCTGATAACATTGCAATTTCGGTTTGACGTAGTAACTTTATCCACGTAATTAAAGTTCACTTCACGTAGAGACATAAAGTCCATATGTGTCCGATAGACACTCGGCCATTAATTCATCTCCATTTTCATTCGATTCTGAATATTTTGTTGAATGTTGGAAAACCAATACTCGCACACATACATACATGAAAAAAAAGACAAAACCAACGCAAAGTATGGTGTCATATAAAGTAATAATACTTTCAACTTTTTGTTTTTGGTGTCGTTGTGACTGTTGTCGTTGTTGGGTTCGTTGATAATTTACTACTGACATTGGATGGCGTAAATAAATCTTTCGGTTGGCTATCGCCAAAAAAAGAAGAGGAGGAAGAAGAGATGTTGGAATAAAAGTGATTTGCTGAACCCAACAACAATCCGAGCATATCAGCGAAAACAAGTCGACTGTATAGTCCAAACACATACAATGCTTTGTGGGATGTAATAAAAATTCAATTTTTCAGTAGCCGTTGGTGGTGTTGCAAAACAAGAATTTATGAGTTGTAACTCCAGGGCTGAGATATAAAGACAGACACATACATAGCCGAATGTAAATTTGTTATGAATGTGTAAAAGAGTTACATGCGGATGATTTTAGTTATTCAGTCATGTGAAAAAAACAAAAGTGAGGTGCGATGTGGAAATTTTTGTTATGATAAAATTATACCCTACTTTCCAAGCGATATGGCTATGATTTTATTAGGATAAGAAACTTACTACTACTACTAAAAGCGATTTTGATTTTCTGTTCAACTATGGATAAAACACCCTCCACATAATGTTGAATGTCACGATCGTGCTCGCAATGTTTGGGATAGAACATATAACAATCACATACATAGCTAATGCTTCTATTATGTATGGATACGTTTTTCCAACAATTTGACTCTAACTTCATGTTTTAGATTTTAATGGGGTAGGAATTATCCCTACTATTGGTCAACGTTTCGGGGTAGCTTTCATATAAACGAACACCCCATTATTCGGTATTTTATTTATTTATTTTTTTATTTTTTTTTTTTGGAATATGGGTACGATTTTAACCGGATCATATATCATATTTTTATGTAAGATGGAGTGTATATTAATTTGTTCATTTCGTTCCTAAAACCTCGAAAGATTCGTCGGAAATCTCATAAAGTATATCCGTCTGTTGAAATCTCGGTAGACATCGCATTATTTAAGATAGAGCTTTGATATATTACGATGACAATGCTTCCTACGACGTTTGGTATTGCAATCGATCTACGCAATCGATTTTCGGTATATTCAAAGTTCTAGCTGAATCTTCCGACTTAAGAGTCTGTAGTTTAGTATATAGTTTTTAGGTGGCATTACCCCATATAGAAGTCCCGAATTGTGTTTTATGTGGCATCCCAGGTTCTTAACGGACAAAAAAGGTGTTCGACGACATTTTTTTCCACATCCTTTTTCATTTGGCATTTTGTGTTCTTAAAGGTTGTGAAGCCTGTTGACATGAAATTCTCATTATATGTCTATTATTTACTATATATATATAATTACGACCCATTTTTCATATGTCGAAAGTCCTAAGCGAGTTTTCCAATCATAGTGCTTGCAACTTAGTATTTCGTTTTAAAAGAGGCTGAAAACATAATTTAATTGGGTACGAGTTCCCTATTAGGGTCTCGTCCGAATTCCCACTACACGATTGAAGTGGAGTATCACGCTGCACCTCGTATATATAATCTTTATATAGCAATGTTATGTTTTTTAAGTACATACAAATTGCTCCATGATAGACAGAGATGTGTGTGTGTGTTTGCATGTGCGTATGTCACTAAGTGATCAAGTGTTAGTGCAATTTCAAGTTTTACAAATGGTACCACGGATGATGGTGATTTATAGACTGAATCACCCTCGACAGATTTCGTATGTTTCACATTCATAACTAACCACATGCAAATGTATACCGCTGGGTTTAGATGAAATGCAAAATGGGCTTTATGATATTTATATATCATAGAAAACGACAATGATTTAATAAAAATTAAATATATTTTTTTGACGAATTTTGCTTTGATAGCTAACGAAGAATGACATCAACCCTCGATAAATTGAATTGTATAGTTTAGCCTCAGTTACTGTACCTTGTATTTATATTTTACTTAACACTTGAGTTACTTTGCCATTTCACGAACATTTGAATATTTCGTTGTTCGGATTCCAAAATGCATTGCAACTATTCAAAAATAATGGTCACCACAATCGGCCATTTATACATACATATTGAAAACAAATCAATGAGTTTTTATACTCTTCACCACACTGTGGTACAGGGTATTATGTCTTTGTGCATATGTTTGTAACAAGCAAAAGGAAACGAGATATACCCATAGTCCCTTTTGAGAATATGTATAGAATTACTTTCTGAGTCGATTTATGCATGCCCGTCCGTCCGTCTGTCTGTCCATGTTAAATTGTAAACAAAGTACAGGTCGCATTTATGATCCGACTTGGATGAAATTTGGCACAGGTCACTTATTTGCCCAAGGACGAACCGTATTGAAATTGGAAAAAAATCGGTTGAGATTTAGATATAGCTCCTATATATATTTTCGTCCGATTTAATGTAAACGGTCCCTATATATCCTTCGATTTGCACGAATTTTGGTATAGCCTACTGAATTAAGTCTAGAATGATGTGTGATAAGTTTCGTAAAAATCGGTTCTGATATAGATATAGCTCCCATATATAGTTTCACCCGATATTAGGTAAATGGTGCACCAAAGTCTGGTGCATTAAGTCTAGAATGATGTGTGCTAAGTTTTGTGAAAATCATCTTAGTTCCCATATATAGTTTCGCCCGACTTTAGGTAAATGGTCTACCAAAGTCCCTATATATCTTTCGATTTGCACGAAATTTGGTATAGCCTATTGAATTAGGTCTAGAATGGTGTGTGCTAAGTTTCGTGAAAATCGGTTTAGATTTACAAATAGCTTCCATATATAGTTTCGCCCGATTTTAGGTAAATGGTGCACCAAAGTCGCTGAAAACCATTCGATTTGCAAGAATTTTGGCATAGCGTATTGAATTAAGTCTAGAATGATGTTTACACCTCTTATATATATTTTCGTCCGATTTTAAGTAAATTTTGCACTAAATATCCACAGCAAGGCCGATTAACACATCGTACTGAAATTAGTATAAATTAATCTCTGGCAATTTTGCTTCAAATCGGTTCAGATATAGAAATATAGTACCTTCTATATATAATTTCGACTTATTCATGTAAATTATACACCAAATAGTCAATAGGTGTCTGATTGAGATTAAATTTTAAACAGTGCAGCATACCGAATATCGTGTGCAAAGTTTTCTTTAAATCGATTTACACAAATCTGTCCCACTGTGCGCAATCGACTCTAAGCTTGCCCAAATGAAGATCTTGTCAAAATTCCTTCAGAAAGGCGACATCTTTTCGGATACATATGCAGAATGTACCCAAAGTGGTGAAGGGTATCATATAGTCGGCCCAGTCCGACTTTACTACTTTCCTTACTGGTTTTATTTTTTTTACTCACAACATAGACTGTTAGTCTTTGTTTGACGACTAGCGACAGCAGATCTGAATGAAATAGTCTCTCTTTTATGAAGCTATTAGTGTTTGTCGCCATCGTAAAAACACATGTTCCGTACATCCTCTTCGTGTCCTGTGAAAAGTAACAAGTGAAAAAGCGTTAAGTTCGGCCGGGCCGAACTTTGGATACCCTCCACCATAGTTATACTGACAGATACATGCAATGAAAATATAGGGAACATACCAAAAAGTGGGCACATGCCGATAATACCGATTTATGTAAACCATTATGTACATTAAATACAAACTTCGGCAATTTTTAATGGGGATTTTTCCTAAAATCTGTATGATCCAAAAAGTGGACTGATATTTATAACGCATTGTAGAGTATGAAATCCTCAAACTACTGTAATTTAGATTACAAAGTTATATGAGGCTATGCCTAAAGAGGGACCAATAATGATTACATAGTGTAGGAAATAGTGCATATTTGGGGATATCATCATATGAGGGCTATGCCTAATTAATGACCGGTATATGCCAATTTTGAACAAAATATTTTAATTGTTTATCTCAATTCTTTCCTTCAGGAGGTATCACGATATTGAGGATATGCCTAAATGTCTGCCGATATATTTCATTATCATCATGTTTGAGTTTTTTTATCACAATATCTTTAGAAGGGGGAATGCTTACAACAGATGGCTAAATAGTCTTTGTAGGGTAAAAATTGACTATTCCCCGTAACGACTACCCAACCGCAACACACGGAACAAATCAGTAAACTATTTTAATATAAACCAGTAAGGAAAGTAGTAAAGTCGGGCTGGGCCGACTATATGATACCCTTCACCACTTTGGGTATATTCTACATATGTATCCCAACAGACGACGCGTTTTTGTTATATATCTATATCTGAACCGATTTCAGGATTTTTATAAAAAACAACTATATATTAGTGGGGAATGTATGTCATTGATTGCCGAGGGGTAAGGCAGGGAAGACTGTAGTTTCGGAGCACGCCACTGATCCTCATAAGTTTCCTTAGTTTTTTGTTGGGATATTCTCCCCAGAAGCTATGGCTTCTATACAAAAAACCTTTCAAACCCAAATGTCTCTTGTAACAAAGCTAAGTACTTAGCTGATCAACGTACCCTATACCAAAATTCGTGCAAATCGAAAGATATATAGGGACTTTGGTGCACCAATTACATAAAATCGGACGAAAATATATATGGGAGCTATATCTAAATCTAAACCGATTATCACGAAACTTTGCCACATCATTCTAGACTTAATTCAGTACGCTATGCCAAAATTCGTGCAAATGAAAAGATTTCCAGGGACTTTGGTGCACCAATTACTTACAATCGGGAAAAAAAATATGGGAGCTATATTTAAATCTGAACCGATTTTCATGAAACTTAGCACAAATTATTATAAACTTAAATGCCAGTACGCTATGCCCAATTTCGTGCAAATCGAAAGATATATAGGGTCTTTGGTACACCAATTACCTTAAATCGGATGAAAATATATATGGGAGCTATATCTAAATTTGTACCGATTGTCACGAAACTTTGCACACATCATTCTAAACTTAATTCAGTACGCTATGACAAATTTCGTGCAAATCGAATGATATATAGGGACTTTTGTACACAATTTACCTTAAATCGGACGAAGATATATATGGGAGCTATATCTAAATCTGTACCGATTTTCACGAAACTTGGCATACACCATTCTAGACCTTATTCATTACGCTGTGCCAAATTTCGTGCAAATCGAAATTTATATAGGGACTTTTGTACACAATTTACCTTAAATCGGACGAAAATATATATGTGAGCTATATCTAAATCTGAACCGATTTTCACGAAACTTGGCATACATCATTCTAGACCTTATTCATTACGCTGTGCCAAATTTCGTGCGAATCGAAAGATATATAGGGACTTTGGTACACAATTTACCTTAAATCGGCCAAAGATATATATGGGAGCTATATCTAAATCTGAACCGATTTTCACGAAATTTGGCACACATCATTCTAGACCTTATTCATTACGCTGTGCCAAATTTCGTGCAAATCGAAAGATATATAGGGACTTTGGTACACAATTTACCTTAAATCGGACGAAGATATATATGGGAGCTATATCTAAATCTGAACCGATTTTCACGAAACTTGGCATACATTATTCTAGACCTTATTCATTACGCTGTGCCAAATTTCGTGGAAATCGAAACATATATAGGGACTTTGGTACACAATTTACTTTAAATCGGACGAAGATATATATGGGAGCTATATCTAAATCTGAACCGATTTTTATGAAATTTTACACATATCATTCTAGACCTAATTCAGTACGCTGTGCCAATTTTCGTGCAAATCGAAAGATATATAGGGACCGTTTACATTAAATCGGACGAAAATATATATGGGAGCTATATGTAATTCTGGACCGATTTTTCCCAATTTCAATAGGGTTCGTCCTTGGGCCAAACAAATGAGCTGTGCCAAATTTCATCCAATTCGGATCATAAATGCGACCTGTACTTTGTTTACAATTTAACATCTACAGACGGACAGACGGACAGACGGACAGACGGACGGACGGACGGACATGCATAAATCGACTCAGAAAGTGATTCTATGAATATTCTCAAAAGGAACCATTGGTCTATCTCGATTATTTTTGCCTGTTACAAACATATGCACAAAGACATAATACCCTGTACCACAGTGTGGTGAAGGGTATAAAAAGGGGGTTATATGGGGACTACCCCTAAAAAGCGGTGAATATTAATAATTTTTGGTGGGGAGATTTGTTACCATATACGACTACTAATTACCAAATTTCAGCGAATTCGGTTGAAAAAACGCGCTCAAGAACCTCAAAATATCGAAAATCGGGGGTACCCTT
>NW_026880022.1:0-29633 GCF_032173495.1 Musca vetustissima
ACAAAATGTGAACCGATATATCCCATTTTCCATAAGAATATATCGCAGATTTTTGGTATTGAAAATGAGATGTATCAGTCCATGTTTTGGTATATCTACCACATAACGATGCCGACCATTATCCACCCCTTACTTTCACACCGAAAATGCTGTAATTTTCCACTCAGGCATGTTAAAAAAGATTTATAGAAATTGTTTAATATAGGACATTGCTTTGATATTGACCCCTCGCGACTAATTTTCGGCATTTGGATGTTTTTAGCTCTATTTTCCAATTTTTTTTAAATATCAAAACTTGTTTTGATATAGTTACCATTTCACGACACTAGAGTTTCATTTCAGCTTCACTGCTTCCCGAAATTATATATAAACATTATGACTAGCTTCATATTGTTCTATCAACATCAACTCGATTTTAAAATTCTTTACAATACCACTCTTATAAATATTCTTTATTTTTCAACTGGCGAAATAACAACAATACCGAAAAGGAGGGCAGATTCCCTTTATGATGAGTTCCATATAAACGTGGACACATGCCAACCTTATATTTATTATCACAAAATTACGACGTATGAACTACTTAAATATATATAAGTAGACACAAATACTTTTTCGTTACGTCTAACGGTTAACAGTGCGTAAAGATTACTAGTCTCTGACTAAGTGCAAACATATAATTTTTGTATCTACAATTTAATTCTATCTTTACTTCCATACTTTTCTGCTTTTATTTTTTCTTGTTATTTATGATAATTTGATGATAGCTTAAGTGGCTATGATGATGAATACCATCACCACTACGAGCATATATCTATATCTCTAATAACAAGTGCCCTATTAACTTATATCGGCTACAAAAAAGAAGAACAATAAAGCTTCTCAATGACTGACCCATCAACAAAATCGTAAACAAGTCAAGAAACCATTCGTTCATATGAATGAAAGATCAAAGACCAACCAACCACCACACTCTGCAATATTATTCATTGGGCAGAGTTAGCCAAGCAAGCTAGTAAGGTAAGAAGGGAGGCGGGCGGACTGGCATTCGCCCATTTCAAACAAATAATAAAAAAACGCAGAATAAGAAGAAATGCCCATAAATTATAATCACCATATAGGAGAAATATTGACGTATGCTCCAGACAATAATAGTCGGGGGTTTTTACAAGCAATAAAAAAAAAACAAAAAAAAAAAAACAATAAGATCCATAAAAAATGCATTTGACAAAGACCAATAGCTCAGATCGGTGGTATAGCCACCATAGTCGCCACCAACACCACCTTTATTGATACAAGAATGAAAGAACGAAAGAAAGCAAATTCTGGTGAAATGATTGTTCCACCACCCAAACAACATCTCGGTAAGGCATGAGTGCACCTGACAACTTGTACGATATTCTTGTTTTTTTGTTGATGTTGTTGTTTTTGGGTAAGCACAAGACATGGCGCATGTGCCCCGCCACATGTGTGTACTCGTGCTTGGCACTCCAACAGTCAACGAAGCAGCGGCGGCAACAACGATGAAAAGAACACCCACTAATGAAACTGAGCATTCAACCCAAACCGCCCCATCAAAGCCATAATGAAATGTTCTAAACAGTATACGGAGGAAGATAGAATAGGAAAGAGGAAGTAGTCGTTATCATAGCCATTGACCATTACCAGGCCACAGACTTCAATTTGAAATTCTAGTTAGAGAAATTGTCTAAACATTCATCATTACAATTTAATCATTACTGGTGGAGGAGCCTTGTTTGGCACATAGTCTCTGATAATATAAACAAATCATACGATTGTATGCAGGGTCAATATATTCCAAGTTCCGTGATCTAAGGTAAAGACTCCTTAGTTACAACGGAAACAATTTAAGAAGAATTTTTTACACCCTCCACCATGATTTGGACATTCAAAATAACTAACGCCGATCGAGAATTTTAGATGGAGGCTAAGTCAGCCATTCAGGATGAAGAATGGGGATATGACGTACCGAAAATTATGGGTGATTTGGTATGGGGACTATGGGCAAACATGGACTTATATTGAAAATGTTCTGTGAATAAGTTGTTTTCCTACCAAGGTCCAGGAATGCCAATATATGCTCACTTCGTAATAATAAACCAGTAAGGAAAGTAGTAAAGTCGGACGGGGCCGACTATATGATACCCTTCACCATTATGGGTATATTAAAAAGATGCATCCTAACAGAAGGGTCATTAACATGAAGTTGGATGAACTAAAATATGTGGCCTTTATCTAAATATGAATCGACTTAGATCATAGATTAATTTAGACCAATTTATGCACGTTTTGTTCCTAATGGACGTATTTTGGTTCCCTGGGTCCTACTTAAAATCGGATGAAACTATATGGGAGCTATATCTAAATCTGGACGGATTCCAACAAAACCTGACATACGTTTGGCTAAACTATCTTAAGTACGCTGTGCAAAATTTTGTGTCAATCGGCCTAACTTTGAGTCTTTGGTGCACCATTTATTTAAAATCGGAAGAAAATATATATGGGAGATATATCTAAATCCGAACTGGTTTCAACAAAACTTGACACATGTTCAATGGGCTGGTAAATCAATACCAATGCTTTTTAAGGTTTGTAACTTTGCACATATATATTTGAAGATTTAAAAGAGAAGAAAAATAATTTACAAAAAATGTTTGTTATTGTTTTGTTGTTGTTTTTTTTAATTAATTAAAGGTCCTTATTTTTTATGGCGGGCATGATAACTCCTCACTGGAACATCGGAATCCAATTTCAACGGTGTTAGAAAGAGTACATGTCTGGTTCTCGTATGAACTAGGATTATTGACTTCGCTCTAAAACTAAAAAAATGGCTGACCTTTGAAAAAATATTTTTGAAAAATCGCCGATTTTTGACTAAAAACCTAGTTAAACAATAAGGAAGGTCTTCACTGATTGGCTTTATCCTAGTTCATACGATAAATATACACGCCGGTAGTACAAAATGAAAACATAAATTTACTGTGAAAAAAATTCATTTGTGGGGGGGGGGGGGCGGGTCCCCAAGGCTCCACCCCTGCGTTCGTCCCTGCCATTCACATTAAATCTGTCGAAAATATATATGGGAGCCATATCTAAATCTAAACCGATTTTCACGAAACTGAACACACATCATTCTAGACTATGCCAAATTTCGGAAATCGAAAGATATATATAGGGACTTTGGTGAACCATTTGCATTAATTCGGTCGAACATATATATGAGAGCTATATCTAAATCTGAACCGATTTTCAAGAAATTTTACACGTATCATTATAGACCTAGTTTAGTACGCTATGCCAAATTTCGTGCAAATCGAAATATACATAGGGACTTTGTTGTACTTTGTTTACAATTTAACATGGACAGACAGACGGACGGACATACATAAATCGACTTAGAAAGTGATTCTATGCATATTCTCAAAAGGAACATCTATCTCGTGCCCTTTTGTCTGTTACAAACATATGCACAAAGACATAATACCCTGTACCACAGTGTGGTGAAGGACATAAAAAGGAGGATGGAGTGCACTGTTAAAAGCTTTTTTTGTATCGGATGCTCGGTTCCTATTATATTATAAAATTAATTTTCTGCAAAATGTTAACCATTTTGTGGGGGAGATATCAGAAAAAATGATTGATGTTTGGAAGAAATATCCCGATGTACAAAATTTGAATGAAATTGTTGGCTCCCTTCGAGAGTTAACCCCGAAAAATTCTAGATTTGCTGTTTCCTAATTTTTATAGGATTTATACCTTATAATTTGAAATAAATAGGTCATAATTTGAAGTTGCTACAAATGGGCGTCAATTGCCTCTGATATACTGTATTATCTTGACAACAAAAAATACAAGTTTAAGTAGTTGAAAAGACAAGTACCATTTTAATATACTTTTCAGTACATGAAACAAAACTTTAAAAAATTATACATTGCTTTTATTTATTTCTTTTTTGTTTTAATACCTATCTTCAATTTCAGGTTCGTTGTGTTTTTTGTTAACGTCTTTCATTTGAATTATTTATTTTTTCTTAGAATTGAATTGTTGTTGTTCTTTTTTAATAAATTCATTACTTTTTATTAATATCGATATTATTTTTACCTCCAGCTTTAATGTTTCATTATTAATTAAACTCATAATTCTTCTACAGAGTTGGTTCTCTTTCCTGTAGAGAAGTAAGTTCTTTCACCTTGCTTTACAAAAACAAAAAAAAGAAGTACAGGTGTGCTAAGTAAAAAAATCTAATGATTTTTAAATGCTGGCGGCATGTGTTCTTGGCTTCTTCCGCTTCGTGATGGATAAAAATCTATTTATTATCGACTGCTGACAAGTACGTGTGTGGTCAACGTTTCGTTGATTGTTATGATCATGTTGTGTAATTAATTTTCTATCAGAAATCTATGGATTAAATATCAATGTAAAATATTATAAGAAAATTTATTCAATATTGTAGTCATTACATTAACATGTCAATTGAAAATCTAATATTCAAATATATACTGTTTATAACAATAATAAAGAAAATAAAGTTAATCTGGTATTGAAATCTATGCACAATTTAAAAAAAGTCGAAATCATGATTATATTTCCCTTATTATTTTCGGGAAACAATGACTTTAGAGGAAGTTGATATGTGATACTGAAACAGACGAATAAAATAATGTATAGCATTTGAATAAAATTAAAGCTACGTCAACTATTAAATTTCTTAAGAAAATGTGTATTTTTTCTGAATATATTGTTATTTTTTTAAATTAATCGCCCTTAAATATAGTACGTTTATAGTCGTTGGTTGAGCTAAATATTAGTTTCAGAAACATATGTCAATAATATGTCAGTCCCCGATGACCTGGATCTACCCCACGAGGAAACATAGTTCCAATGGTTGCAATCGGAACCCTATGGCACAAAAAAGATGTCGAACCAAAACGAGTCCAAGTGAACGAGAATAAGTGAATATCAGGACATATACACCGAAACAAAGACCATGTAAAATATAGTTTATAAAATAGTTTATAAAGAGTAAATTAAACTTGTCCAACGATTTTGATAGTAGAAGTAGAATCTTAATTCTAATATCCCTTTGACGCCATAATGATAACAAAATACAATTTTGTCATATTATTATTATAGTTGGGGCTGTCGAAATATTTTATATACTATAAAGTACGGTTATAGTGAATTAGAAGGGACAAGCAAAGTTATAGTATTAGTTCGCTATATCCAAGGTAAGGCAAACATGAGCTTAATCGGTCTTTATTTTTATAACTTTTAACTAAGAATTTGTATAAAAAAATGAATTAATCTGTCTTAAATATATTCGCAATAAACAAAGTTAATTATAAACGGTGTTCATTATACCGGCCTTGAATGTTCCAGAATTTTACGTCTGTTGAAATCATTACTGAGCTTGTAATATTTAAAAAAGAGGTTTGAAAATTTGCACATATATTCATACTGCTCATAGGATGTTTAGAATTTTGGTATTTCATCCCTTTAATATTCAGTATTTTTGTGACTTTGGACATGTTAGAAAATCTTCATACCAAAAATTATCCATATTGGCAAAATTTTTAACGTACCTCTTACAGATAATACTCCCTATTATTTTGGGGTGACATAACATAACATATTTTTCTACCGAAAATTCTAAATCTTCGTCCCCTTTTTTCGATATTTTTTGGAGTTTGGTCACTTTTCTCAACCAAATTTTGAGTAGAAACAAAATGTATACCAGAAATTACAAATATTCGTCAAAATTTAAGGCTTGCCTTCATGTAAAGGAATTTGCCAAATTACTGTATTTATACCCTACACAACTATACCTGACAAATGTTTGTAACGCCGCGAAATATTGGACCTAGACCCACCCTTAAGTATACCGCTGAGTCGATCTAGATATGGGAAATTACAAAATTCTTTTAAAATTCCATTAAAAAAAATTTGAAAAATTTTTTTGCGAGCACATTTATGATTTTTGGTACATAGGTTAAGAAAAATATGCTGATTCGAAATATGTTCGCGTTCACAAATTCGGATGCTGCGCACAAAAGTTATAGCGGTTTTAAATCTTGTATTTCAAATATAAATTAAATGAATTCCTATTCGTTGAAATTCGCGAATTTCTTCACAAATGCTTAAACACCATTGTTTTCTTTGCATACTAGTCAAATCACACTGAAATACGGTTTAATAGTCGCGAAAAACAAATAGAAACATGAAGATATCGGAAAATAAAATAAATTAATTTTTGAATTAAAACAAATGTTTTTTGGAATTTTCGATTTTTTAGTATGTTTAAGAGGATACGGTTTTGCCTTAATCTTCTAAAATATACGACGCTTTCTTTTGCAAATTCTTTTAGATGATTGTTAAATATCGGCAGATTCATCTGATAAGAGTTTCGACGTCATTAATGGCTAAATATATTGCACTTACAATACATAAAAATTATCAATATTGAAAAGCTTGCAATTCGCGAATTAGTTGAAATCAGTTGATGCGCATGCGATTTTCGTATAAACCGAATCAATGTCTTTCAATAATTATTAATTTTTCGATGTTTAATTTAGCGGTCAAAATGTGCCACTCGATGCACTTTACTATGCAAAAACCCTAAAAATGGCTAAAAATCACGCAACGTGCATACGATTTTTATGCGCATCCGATTTTAGTAATCTCCTATGTAAATACGCAAAAGGACACCTATTTTAAAAGGATCGGTTAAGAACCGCGGATGTGCCTCCACAATCAATTTTGGATAAAATATGCATATTATTCGCGTATCGATGTATTTTTGACCTATTTCCACACAGATTCGCGAATTTGACAATACAAGCATAAATGCATGTAAAATTAATTCGAAGAAAATCGCGATTATTTACGCGAATTTGTCAAAATAAGTTTTTGCAGTTTTTCCCACATTCAAGGTACCTATATCCGCCATTTTATTAGACGGAATTCAACATGGATGGGCTCATTAGATCCGGCACGTAAAAAAACTAAAATCACGCGGGGTTCCACGGAATTTGAATGGACTTTCTTAATTTTAGACTCAAAAAATATGTTTTTTATAAAAATTTACGCACCAAATTTTCGTCTTTGGAACCCAATTGCAAAGAAGCTACAGTGAGCACATTCATGAGATATAGACTAAACGAAGCAGAATCACGAGTTCTACGATCCTATAATTAGTTTAGTCCATTATCTGGATGCGCATCCTAATTATAAGAAAAATTCAAAAAACACCGAAAATCCGGCTTCAAAATGTCAGCATCCATTTTGGGTGGATGCAGTGATTATATCGAAAAATCATACATTAGAACCATATTGTCCATGGGGTATTCTGCAACTAAGTCACTGATCACATGTGCGTGCATTGTGTAGTTTAGCCACAAATCGGGAACGAACACAAAAAAACTCGTTGGCTTCAACACATTTTTACCCATTTTTTTACATTACCAGCATCACAGCTTCCACGCAACTTATTATTTATTACCAAAATTTCAATATTTTGACAAGAACACTTCATTTTATAGAATGGAATTTAAATTATATGCAATATGTTCATATTTCGCGAGTTATAACCTTGCAAACCTCAGCTTCAAGGAATTTAAAAGATTTTTGTAATTTCCCATATGTGTGTCCGTCCGTCCATTATAATTTGTAAAAACGATACAGGCCACAGTTATGGACCAATCTTCACGAAATTTTGCATGTAGGATGAGTTCTGGCCAATGAAGACCCCTATTGTTTTTGATAATATGAAATGGACCAAAAACTTTATTTTTGTCTGATTTTCTGGTCGCTCCAGAGGCCGCAATTATAGTCCAAAGATCGCGAATTTTTGCATGGGGAAGGGGATCGGGCCAAAGAATAACCATGCATGTTTTAATAAAGATCGGTCAATATTTAGCGGGCCAAATGGACCCATACTCTTGTGTGAAAAATGACAAAATGTGTATTCTATGGCATATATATTTGCTCCTGAACGACATAGACCCGAGAAATGAATAGTATATCCAAGAGGAGTTGTTGGCCTTTAAATTGTTACCAACTATATTGTCGTATGTGCTCGGACATGAGAATTACACTTAATTATTTACAGGTGTTTATATAGTCAGATATTATTTAGTAACCCATTACCACACTGTAGGGCGGAAATATAGCGCTGATCGCTTTTAAAATTTCCATGAGGTTCCGGACAACGCCTATAATTTGCGGCGATGATGAGATAGTAATTTTGAGATGAGGTGGACCGAAGCTTATTTTTATTGTGTTTTTTCAAGGCGATCGATATGTCACAATTATAAGCAGAATATTACATTGGAGAGTGAATCTGACCAACTAATTTGATGGGCTTTTGTAATAATCTGTCACTATTCATCGGGTCAAGTCAACCAAGACCTTTCTGTGTAAAATGAAAAAAAACCAGTAAGGAAAGTAGTAAAGTCGGACGGGGCCGACTATATGATACCCTTCACCACTATGGGTATATTAAACAGGACTATTTACATGAAATTGGATGAAATAAAATATGTGATATTTATCTAAATGTGAATCTACCTAGATCTATCCATAAACATGTCATTCGTTAGTTACAATGGGACAAAGGTATGTAAATCGACTTCAAACAAATATAAATAGGTCATCCGTTGGGCTATGTCTGTACTTCTAGAAAACTCAACTACGTAATTCTATGCTCAATTTTGTAAGTTGTGCAAAATTTGATGTCAATCTGACTAACATGAGGAGTTTGATGCCCAATTTACTTGAAATCGGTTGAAAATATATATGGAAACTCTATCCAAATATTAAGCGATTTCAAACAAACTTGTCACAGGTTAGGTTATACTAATTTCAGAACGTTTTGTTCCTATCAGCCTATTGGTTCCTTGGTGCGTCAATTACTTAAAATCAATCTATAATAAAAGGGAGCTATATCTAAATCAGAACCGTTTTTCAGGAAACTTGACTTACATCAGTCTAGACCTAATTCATTACGCTATGCCAAATTTCGTGCAAATCGAAAGATATATAGCGACTTTTGTGCACCATTTACATGAAATCGGACGAAACTATATATGGGAGCTATATAGAAATCTGGACCAATTTTCTCGAAACTTGGCAGACATCACTCTAGGCTCAATTCAGTACGTTATGTCAAATTTCGTGCAAATCGAAGTATATATAGGGACTTTGGTGCACCATTTACATAAAATCGGCCGAAACTATATATGGGAGCTATATCTAAATCAGGACCGATTTTCACGAAACTTGGCAGACATCATTCTAGGTTCAATTCAGTACGTTATGCCAAATTTGGTGCAAATCGAAGATACATAGGGACTTTGGTGCACCATTTACATAAAATCGGATGAAACTATATATGGGAGCTATATCTAAATCAGGACCGATTTTCACGAAACTTGGCAGACATCATTCTAGGCTCAATTCAGTACGTTATGCCAAATTTCGAGCAAATCGAAGGATATATAGGGACTTTAGTGCACCATTTACATAAAATCGGACGAAACTATATATAGGAGCTATATCTAAATCTTGACCGATTTTCACGAAACTTGGCCGACATCATTCTAGGCTCAATTAAGTACGTTATGCCAAATTTCGGGCAAATCGAAAGATATATAGGGACTTTGGTGCACCATTTACATGAAATCGGACGAAACTATATATGGGGGCTATATCTAAATCTGGACCGATTTTCACGAAACTTGGCAGACATCATTCTAGACCTAAATGATTAGGCTGTACCAAATTTCGTGCAAATCGAAAGATATATAGGGACCGTTTACATTAAATCGGTTAAATATATATATGGGAGCTATATCTAAATCTGAACCGATTTTTCCCAATTTCAATAGGGTTCGTCCTTGGGCTGAATAAGTGACTTGTGCCAAATTTCATCCAAATCGGATCATAAATGCGACCTGTACTTTGTTTACAATTTAACATCTACAGACGGACGGACAGACGGACAGACGGACGGACGGACGGACGGACGGACGGACATGCATAAATCGACTCAGAAAGTGATTCTATGCATATTCTCAAAAGGAACCATGTGTCTATCTCGTTTCCTTTTGCCTGTTACAAACATATGCACAAAGACATAATACCCTGTACCACAGAGTGGTGAAGGGTATAAAGATGTCATGGCAAGAAATAGGAGCTGTGGACCTCTAATCGGTTAAGAGGGTGCAAATATCGCGAAATATTTCCCATTCTTTGAATATAGATCTGCAGAATGTTCCGTGGTAGTTGTGTAGGGTATCATATGGTCGGCCCCGTTCGACTATACTGCTCCGCTCACTGGTTTTTAAAATATTTTTCAAAGTCAGAAAAATGAGGTTTCGCGATATTTTTTTAAATAATTTGTTTGTCGGATTTTGCTTTTAGTAGTTTCTAAGGTAATGTCCTCGCGTTTATTTTGTAAAACACCCTTTTTATTGTTCTAAACATATTTGGGATGTTTTGAAGCCGCGACAACTATATTTAATACTTTCATTTTGAAATTAGGGCGTAAAATTGACAAATATTAAATTAAATATTGCTGGAGAATGTATTGAACGTAAATGTGAGAAAATATTCGCGAAAAAAATGCCGTGGTTTATTGGAATTGTCACAAAATCGCTTGTATGTGGCTACCCGCAATGGTAACTATAACAAGTGAAAAAAGCGTTAAGTTCGGCCGGGCCGATTTTATCTACGTAAATATGTATTTCAATTTTTTGTTTAGAAATAACGTTTGATAAAATCACAATACAATGATAAAATGTCAAATATCGAATTTGGCACTATTACTACGTACGAATCAAATCATCTGGGACTTTTTGTTACCTTTTATTATTATACCATGCTTTCCTTACTAATTTTCTATTACATTTCGGGATATTTGTCGATGATAAAATTGGAATATATTGTCTCATTTTCCACAAAATTGGCTGTAATTTAATATTTAAAGTTCTAATTGGGTGTGCAAAAAAATCAATAAAATATTTAGCAAAGAAATAAATAAAATGTTGACTTTTTTCTTATATTAAGGATTAATTTTAATTGATTTTTAAAACTTGATTTCACATTTGTAATCAGTAAACAAAGCTCTACAAAATGTGTTCAAAAATAATTTTAATAATTCATCTTTTAAAAAATTTTACCAACGTATTTGGTCCATTCTATAAAATTTGTATTTTTTACTGGCAGACTCGTAATAGGCCCACAGTAGGTTTTTTGAAATCGGCAAAAAACTGGTTTATTTTCTGAAAATCCGGTTAAAAAGTTTAGCGACCCGAATCTGTCTGTCGCGAACAAAAGTTATTGTTAAAAAGTAATTGATAATAAAATCTATTAATAATTTATGAATAAGGTTTTTTGACCAATTATAGGCTACAAGGACCATACAAATACAAATATGGATTTTTGTCTCTAAAAACCTATCTAAAACAGTTTTTCACATTTTTGTAGAATATTTGGGCTTGTGGTATTTAGTTTACGGTTCATGAATATAAGGACGAATAAGTTGACTATAGACATGTCATCTCAAAAATAACCTGCAATAGCCATAAATAATGATATAAAACATAATAAAACGTCGACATTTTAAATCGAAAATGGTCACTTTATAAGATGACATTCTAACCTTCTACATTTGTATAACACTTTTTAGAAACGTTCACTGTATATATATTTTCTCTGATAATAGAATTGTAATTTCTGCTCGTTTTGGTAACATATACGACCATCAGACAAAATAAATTAACATTCAAATTTGACTACAGATAACGATTAACATTGACCTTTTAACCATTGTACCACTTTCAGTGTTAATTCCTAGAATTCCATTGTCCACTACAAGGCTACATTCATTTAAAACTACTTAACTATTCTACTTCGGCAAAACGGGGAAGATACGAACTATAATTGGCACACTTTCTCTTTTAAAAGTTTTCCAAACTAGTCCCTTTTGGAATAATAAAACAAATAATGATAAAGTAAAACTAATTATCAAACTACAATAGATAACAATGACAATGATTCAGGAAAACAGCGAACACTTGGACATACAAGTGACCAACGGCATACACAGGTAGCTGAAATAAAAGCAATCCCTTTCACTGGTAATGGCCAACAAAACAAAAAAATTAGAACACTTTCACTTTGACCTCAATGTCCTTTTCACTTTCGTTTTCGTTTTAGGAAATAAACGAGAGATTAAAATGAGATTTCCATGACATTTAGACAGAAGAGAGGATTAAAAATTGAGTTTTCAAAACAAAACTAAATCTAAGGGATTAAGTTTTATGCAACACGAGATTTGTTGCATAAAACTAGAATAATCATTGTGGAAGGCAGGTAGGTAGGTGACCCAGTTTTGTTATGGTTGTTGTTTTAATTACGTGTTAAATGGCAACCCTTGCAGATTTAGTATAAACCCTAAAAAGGGATTGCACAAGAGGAAATAAAGTGTGTCATTTGGTCTTGAAACAATAATTCGGTATCTGCTATTTTTTGGAAATAGTAGATTTCTATTATTTGCACTTGGTCTTTATTGTCCCAGATTTTTCATATTTTGCAATTTGATATTTATTTCTATTTAGTTTTGCATTTATCTCGTCCATTGTATTGTTAGCAAATACTCTTCATACCCACCATTGTGTCTAGGCACACAGAGATTTGAATGGCTGCTTTTGTTTGATCCTCCAAAAAATATGATGATCGTCAAGAGACGTAGTAGGGGCGTACGAGATTTGTAAGTAGTGTTTGCCATTTCTATTTATTTTTTGTTTTCTTTCTTTTATTAAAATGTCCTCGAAATCCACAAGCTGACAACACAAGCGTGGGAATATGAAAAGGTGTTTTTTTCGAGTTTAGACAAGCAGTGGAGGATATCAGATTGGTGAATATTTATTGTTTGAAAAATATGCCGACTTAGGGGTTGAACAAATGGGATCACAAACTGTTATTCGTGTTTTTGAAGCGTAGAAAGATTTTGAACGTTTTGATTGTATTCTAGTAACAGGATTAAGCCAAAATTTGCACATTTTACATGTTGAATATCTTATGATGAACATAAAATGCAGGTGATGAATTTCAGGTTGTTATATTTTCTAAGAAATCAAAAGCGTGGATTTTTTAAATGATTTTTTTTCAGAGACTACTATAGGCGTGGATTTTTTAAATTATTTTTTTTTTCAGAGACTACTATAGGCGTTGGTTTTTTAAATTATTTTTTTTCAGAGACTACTATAGGCGTGGATTTTTTAAATTATTTTTTTAAGGTCCCCATATGAAGGCGTGGATTACTTTTAATTTTTTTAAGGTCCCCATATGACGGCGTGGATTTTTTAAATTATTTTTTTTATAAGGCGTGGATTTTATAGAAGGCGTGGATTTTTTAAATTATTTTTTTTTATAAGGCGTGGATTTTATAGAAGGCGTGGATTTTTTAAATTATTTTTTTTTAGAGACTACTATAGGCGTGGATTTTGTAAATAATTTTTTTCAGAGACTACTATAGGCGTGGATTTTGTAAATTATTTTTTTCAGAGACTACTATAGGCGTGGATTTTTTAAATTATTTTTTTCAGAGACTACTATAGGCGTGGATTTTTTAAATTATTTTTTTCAGAGACTACTATAGGCGTGGATTTTTTAAATTATTTTTTTCAGAGACCTACTATAGGCGTGGATTTTTAAAATTATTTTTTTCAGAGACTACTATAGGCGTGGATTTTTTAAATTATTTTTTTCAGAGACTACTATAGGCGTGGATTTTTTAAATTATTTTTTTCAGAGACTATTATAGGCGTGGATTTTTTAAATTATGAAACAGCATATGACCGTTGCCCTGGTCATGACATTAAAATTCTGCTAGGAGATTTGAATGCAAAAATCGGAAAGGAAAATATCTTTGGCCACACCGTCGAAAAATTCAGCATCCATGAAGAAACATCAGACAACGGCATGAGGTTGATTGACTTCGCGGCAGCAAAAAACATGGTAGTTAGCAGCACCAGATTCAAGGATCTCGATATACACAAGGCAACATGGATTTCTCCCGATCGAACAACGAGAAATTTAATCGATCATGTTGTAATAGAAGGAAGGCATTCATCTAGTGTTTTAGACGTCCGATCGATCCGAGGAGCGAATATCGATTCGGACCATTACCAGCCAAGCAGCCAAGGTACGCACTCGTCTTAATGTCGTTTGACGTCGAAAAGCTGCAAACACAACAGATAGCAGAAGCCTACCCCGCTCAAGTTCCACATCTGCTTGACGAAAGCATCCCCTATCCCGATAATAATATAGAAGCACGGTGGCAGAGAATTGCCCACTCCCTACAAACTGCAGCAAAAGCAACACTTGGGTACCAAAGACTACCTTGGTACGATCAGGAGTGTCGTAATGCTACTGATACGAAAAACGCAGTGTATATGGCAATCCTGCGGACAGTAGGAACAGGTAATGCGATGGAGGACTATCGGGAGAAAAGAAGAGAGGAGAAACGTATTTTCAGAAAAAAGAAGAAAGAACAAGAAAAACATAAGCTTGAGCAAATCGAAATGTACAGGTATCAGAATGAAGTCCGAAAATTCTACCAACGGGTAAAACACCAAACCGAAAGCTTTGGCGCAGGCACATCCTCCTGTAGAGATGAAGATGGAAACCTGGTGACTGATACAAACAGCGTGCTGAGGATCTGGAAGGAGCATTTTGAAAAACTTCTGGTATCAAACAATTGCGGTGAAGAGGATACCCCAGAACCAATAATAGATGACGGTATAGAGTGTATACCACCTTGCCAAGATGAAGTCAGAATAGCAATCAATCGGCTGATGAATAATAAAGCAACAAGTGCCGATGGGTTACAAGCCGAACTATTCAAGACCGGTGGTCAGATGCTGGTAAGGAGCATGTACCAGCTGATTAGTACAATTTGCCTAAAAGAATGAATGTCCAATGATTGGAACCCCAGCATCCTGTGTCCCGTGCACAAAATAGAGCGTACTGTGTGAACGACTGAAGCCAATGGTCAATGACATTATTGGACCATACCAATGAGGCTTCAGACCTGGCAAAACCACCATTAACCAGATTTTCACTCTGCGCCAAATCCTGAAAAAAACCCCAAGGAAAACCCATCGACACATTCCACCTATTCGTCGACTATAAAGCCGCAATCGACAGCCCTATCTGTTCAGAGGTGTATAAAGCCATGTCTGCGTTTGGCATTCCTGCAAAATAATACTATGCAGGATAACTTTAACTGGCACAAGATCAGCAGTTAAAGTCGGAAAGGAGATTTCGGAGCCCTTTAATACCGAACGAGGATTCAGATATGGCGACAGTTTCTCGTGTGACCTTTTTAACATCCTGCTGGAAAAGGTCATACGAGAGGCAAAAGTGAACAAAAATGACACTCTGTACACCAAACAACACATGTTACTCGGCTACGCCGATGCCATCGACATGAAGGGTCGAACACTGAGAGCGGTAACAGCCACCTTTGAACAAATTGAGAAGGAGTCTGCCAAAGTGGGTCTGGCAGAAAAACGGCGAGAAGATAAAGCTGATGGTATCAACGCGCAAGACGTCCAGTAGACTCGGACCAACTGTGGAACTTGAGAACTACAGCTTCGAGAAAGTCAAAGTTTTGATATACCTTGTTACCGCCGTAAAAAAACGAATGACATCAGTTTTGAAATTCGGAGAAGGATTGTGATGGCCAACAAATGCTACTATGGTCTGAGTAAACAACTCAAAAGCAAGGCCACCTCCCGCCAGACCAAACTCACACTCTACCAGACGCTGATACTTCCCGTGATGTTATATGGATCTGAAGCATGAATACATGCGCAAGCAGATGAGGCAGCTATTGGAGTGTTTGAGAGAAAAATTCTCTGAAAGATCTATGGGCCGATTTGCGTTGACGGTGAATATCGCCGTCGAATGAACCATGAGTTGTACGAGCTATTCTCGGACATCGACATTGTTAGACGTATAGAGCTGCAGCGACTACGTTGGCTAGGTCAAGTTATGAGAATGGATGAAGATGCCCCTGCCTAGAAAGGGCGAAGCGAACCAGCTGATGGTTCACGCAGAAGGAGAAGGCCTCGAATAAGATGGAAAGACCAAGTGGAAGACAACATTGCCGAATAGGGTCTTTCAAATTGGAAAAACTGCGCAGAAGACCGACGCGCTTGGAAATCTTTTTTAAGCTCAGTAAGTAAGTATAGGCGTGGATATGTTAAATTGCACTACAGGAGTGCAATTTTCAATAAATTTTAAATAACTAATCCAAATATATCATATTATTTACTACACATATTTTATCGCCTAGTTATTCTTCATTTTGGCTTTAATCCAATTTACTTTCTTCTAAAGAATGTTAACAAAGATATTATAAAATTTTTACTACTTCAGTAGCAATTCAAGAATTTTCCTATGAAAAATATTTTAAATATTTGATATCCAATCGCGTTCATATTCGCCGCTAACAATTTCAAGATAATATGTCTAACACTTTTTGGAGATATTTAATCGAACAATAACAATTTACAAAATGCCGCAAACAATAGTGGCTTAAATGCAACAGAAAATCGTAAAAAAAAGATAACCAAAACAACAACACTATACCCCACCAATCGACCAAGATCTCACACCTATGCAATACATCATAATTTTCCTGTCACTCATTCTACAGTACAAGTTTGTTTTTCCAACAACAACAACAACAACGTCATCATTGCCAATGCCAACTTCCATCGCCATGGCCATCTCGTATATATGAATCATTAAGACAATGATTAAAATACCATGAGATTGGCTTTGCCGTGGCTAGTAGGAAAATTGCAAGCAGTGACATTAGCACCAACAAACAATAAAAAACAACAACAACGGCAACAGAACACGGCTGCAAGGCACAAACAATAATAAAATGCTGACAAAAGACAGACCCCACTGCTAAACAACATATTGCCGAGTTATAGACGTCAATCAAACAACAGCAGCTGCGGGAGTCGGTAATTGTTGAAAGTGTTGAGATTCGAAGTGGATTATATGCAATATTATTTAAAAAGTCGACACCTATAGTAGTCCCTGAAACATATTATTTAACAAGTCGACCCCTTATAATAGTCCCTGAAAAATATTCTTTAAAAACCCCACGCTTGTGGCTCTTGTGGTCCTTGAAAAGTATTCTTTAAAAATCCACGTTTATGGCTGTTATGGTCCCTGAAAAATATTCTTTAAAAAATCCACGCCTTCTGATAGTCCCTGAAAAGTATTCTTAAAAAAATCCATGTCTTCTGATAGTCCCTGAAAAAATATTCTTTAAAAAATCCACGCCTTATAATAGTTCTTGAAAAATGTTCTTTAAAAAGTCCACGCCTTATTATAGACTTTGAAAAATATTCTTTAAAATGTCAACGCCTTATAATAGTCCTTAAAAAATATTCTTTAAAAATTCCACGCCTTAGGTCTTGATATTTAGGTCTGGAAAAATATTCTTTAAAAAGTCCACGCCTTATAATAGTCCTTTAAAATATTATTTTAGAAATCTACACCTAAAAAATTATAATTTAAATTTTTGTAGTTAAGTCACTTCTGCCCTCATTGTCCACGTTTTTTTGTTTATGCCAACAAGATGCAAGTTGTTAGATAAAGTTATTAAAGAACCGATTGACAATGAAACAACTTTACAAGTGCAACTAGTCATAGCGAACAAAGCGGCCAGCAAACATTTGCAGTTGCAATTGCCAAGAGTTTACAAACAGCAACAAAAACAGCTAAAACCAATTTCATAATAACAATAATTGGCTAAAACAAAAAGAGAGGCGGAATGTGGGGTTGGAAAAAAGACAAACACTGTAATCCAAACATGAAGAACTCGTAGGTGATTTTCAATTCAATTGATTGTGATCATATATACCTACGTACATACATACCGATCTTTATAGCGACCAGATAGACTGGATTTGTGTGACTGGCGAAATGACTGACTATCTTTTTAGTCCCCATTGCAGAAGTGTACACGTCATCTAGCCCAACAAACACTTTAATTGATCTAAACAATTGTACATAATTGTAATAGAATTTCAATTAAATGATCTTGTTGTTGTTATTGTTTTTGTTGTTGCTGGTAATTATTGTTTGTTGATGGCTTGTTGTGATGTTATGTTAAACACGAAATTGTCGAAGATGTTTTTATAAATGGATCGATTGATTGGTTTTGTATGGTTGGCCAAAGAGACAAGGATACATTTATACCGAGCCAGTTTGTAGAGGTCTTTTGACTATGACAGATAAGGGACGATCTGGGATTTTGCAATAGGAAAAACTTTCAAAAATGTTGCCCGATGAAGTCGTATTTAACGATTTCTGAAAATATCCTAGATTAAGGATAATTTGGAGACGTTTTGTCCATCAGGACAATTATTCCAGGGTAACATGGGTATCGTTGGAAAGGTTGTTGAGCTTACTTTTCAATTCAAAAAATGTTGCTAATGTCGTCATATTTACCTATTTCCGAAAGTAGCCTTGATTATTTCAGGACAACATGTGTATCGTTGGAAAGTTTGCTGAGTTTAGTTTTCATTTCAATAGTAAAATGTTTCAAAAAGTTTGTCCTATCCTTGATCATTTTACGACCATTGATACATCAGGACAATTTTTCCAGAGCAACATGTGTATCATTGAAATGGTAATTGAGACTACTTTCCATTGCAATAGTAACAAATTTCAGAAATGTTGAACGATGTCGTCGCATTAACGATTTCAGAAAATATCATTGGTTACGGATAATTTGACGACCATTAGGACAACTCTTTCAGGACAATACGGGTATCGTTGGAAAGGCTACTGTGTCTAATTTCCATTGCAGTTGTAAAAAGGTTCAAAGTGTCGCCCGATGTTGTCGCATTTAACGATTTCTGAAAATATCCTTTATTAAGGATAATTTGGCGACCATTTCTCTATCAGGACGATTCTACCAGACAACATGGATGTCGTAGCAATGGTTATTGAGTCTACTTTCCATTGTAGTAGTAAAAAATTTCAATTTGCAATAGTAAAGTTCCATTGAAATAATAAAAATGTGGCCCAATGCCGTCCTATTTACCGAATTCTGAAATATCCTTTTAAGGATAATTTAGCGACCATTGGTCCATCAGAACGATTCTTCCAGGACAACGTGGGTATCATAGAAAAGGTTATTGAGTCTACTTTCTATTTTATATAGTAAAGAGTTCAAAAATAGTACCGATGCAGTCCTATTTAACGATTTCTGAAAATATCCTTCCTTATGATTATTTAGCGACCAATAGTCCATCAGGACGATTCTTCCAGGGCAACAAGGATGTTGCAGCAAAAGCTATTGAGTCTACTTTCCATTGCAATAGTAAAAATTTCAATTTGCAAAAAAATGTGGCCCAATGCCGTTCTATTTAACGATTTCAGATAATTTAGCGACAATTGGTCCATCAGGGTGATTCTTCCAGGACAACATGTGTATCGTTGGAAAGTTTATTGATCCTTCTTTACATTGCAATAGTAAACATTTTCAAAAAATGTTGCTCAATGCCGTCGTATTTAACGATTATTGGAAATATCCTTGATTGAGGATAATTTGTTTCATCAGTTGGAAAGGTTATTGAGCCTACTTTACATTTCAATAGAAAACCATTTCAAAATTGTCCGAATTTTTATGGATATTGTTCCTTTTGAGAATATGCATAGAATCACTTTCTGAGTCGACTTATGCATGTCCGCCCGTCTGTCTGTGTTAAATTCTAAACAAACGAACGAAATTTGGCATAGCGTACGGAATTAATTCTAGTGTGATGTGTGCTAAGTTTCGTGAAAATCGGTTCATATTTAAATATAGCTCCCATATATATTTTCCTCCGATTTTTTCTAAATGGTGTACCAAAGTCCCTATATATATTTCGATTTGCATGAAATTTGGCGCAGCATACCGAATTGAACCTAGAATGATGTGCGTCAAGTTGCGTGAAAATCGGTTCAGATTTAAATATGGCTCCATTGCATATTTTCGTCCGATTTTATGTAAATGGTGTACCAAAGTCCCTATATATTTTCGATTTGCACGAAATTTGGCGCAGGGTACTGAATTAACTCTAGAGTGATGTGTGTTAAGGTTCGTGAAAATCGGTTTAGATTTAGATATAGCTCCCATTTTCGTCCGATTTTTTGTAAATGATGCATCAAAAAACATATATATCTATCGATTTGTACGAAATTTGGCATAGCGTACTGAACTGAGTCTAGAATGAAATTTCCTAAGTTTCGTGAAAATCGGTTCAGATTTAGATATAGCTCCCATATATATTTTCGTTCGATTTTATGTAAATTGTGCACTTAAGTCCCTATATATCTTTCGATTTGCACGAAATCTGGCATAGCGTACTGAATTAAGACTAGAATGATGTGTGTTAAGATTCGTGAAAATCGGTTCAGATTTAGATATAGCTCCCATATATATTTTCGTCCGATTTTATGTAAATGCTGCACCAAAGCCCCTATGAATTTTTCGAATGACACGAAATGTGGCAAAACGTACTGAATTCAATCTAAAATGATATGTATTAAGTTTTGGAAATGTCTTAGGGTGTTTTGTCTGTTCTACCTACAGGATATTGTATGCATAGTCGACCCGTCCGACCTTTGAATTTTCCTTACTGTTTTTTTTTTTTTTTTTAGTTTTTGGTATCATAGTCATTACAATAAACTCTACCCCACTGTGCACTGATTAGAACAAGTGTTGGGTGCTTCATCACCCAAAGACACCACACGTCCGTCATCTAACGAAACAAAATTATTAGGCGGCATATAGAAGTTGCAAAGCATCGACAGATAAGCTGAAAAAACACAACGACAAACAGACAATCAGACAGACATTGAAAACGCTACAATTCTTTTCATCTGGAGCTGCGTTCGGTTTTTTTTTCATTTTCTAAAAATCGCGTGCCAAACATACGATTGAAATATACATTGCATCGCGCTTCAGATCTTAGCCCCGTTTTTCATACAAACAATCCGTAAAGATTTACATCATGACGACCGATGTATGGAGATGCAAGTGCAGACACGTCCGCACTTGCATAGTAAGTGTATATATGTAACTGGGAATATGGTTGGCTGGCGGGCTGCCTACTACCTATGAATGATATATATGTACGTTCAGTGATGCTCAAACCGAAAAAAAACATGAAGGAGGAGGTTGAAAATGACTGAAGTTAAACATATTATTTAGATATAAGTATGTAAGAGGATGACAATGATCTTCATTCACATTGTAATAATGATGATGTTGAAGATGTTTTTCTTTCTAACATTTTGCAGGTAATCTCTTGAAAGAACAACAACAACACATTATGCAGCCGTTGTATTTGTGTGTTCATGTATTTTTATTATTTATATATTTTTTCTATTGCCGTTTGCAGATTACGTTTAACAAGTAAATCCACATTATCAAAAGTACACTATTCTCGCCTTTAAAGAATTTATGAACGAAAACTCAGTAGATGACAGCCAGTGAAGTATGGCTTGACAGCCTACTTATTCTTAAACGATGTCCAGCCTTGCTGACTGACTGAACGGCTGGGAGGCTGGCTAGAGATGCTAGCAACATAGTAGTAAGCCTTAAAACTAGATTTGGATAACTGACTGCCACACTTGCCTAGTTAAATGCCCATCTGGATGAGTGTGGATGAATGACTGACTGCCTGACTGGTCGATCGACCGGCTGGCCAGCCTGCCGCCTGCGTTAGTCAGTGACCGTAGGCTAAGCTGGTGTAAACTAAGTCTTAATATATTTTAAGGAAAAGTCCAAAAATGGAAAACAGGAAGCCATTTGCAATATTCCAGATATCAGCAATTACGCCATGTTTAGTCGTGTTGGCAAAGATTTGATGACAAACCAGATGTTGAATTCAAGGCAGAATGAATTCTTAATATTTGAAAATGGTATTAATTTGAGGACAGTTTTTTTATATATGGTTATAATCGATTTAAATAATTAATTTTTATATTTTTAATACTTTTAACTAAACGAACTAGGAATTTTGAATATATGTGAAGTGGACATGCCTCGTTTCAAATTGCATAAAATGTAGTGTGAATAAAAATTCCAAATAACTTTTGGATGAACTAGAAATTTATGAAGTAGAAATGTCAAATTTAAATTTTATTGATTAAAAACTATATCAATGATATGTAAACTAGTAAGAAAATGGCCAAGGTCGGACGGGACCGATTATACTATACCTATACCTTGTTCCCTTTAAATGATGTTGCTTTTGTGTGGACACTATCGCTTGGCCAGGCGTGGCATTTATGGCAAACCCTTGATATAAATCCGGACAATATTAAATTTATGATCTGTATATTCGACTTCAATCAGTTCACACACACACACAAATAAGCAATGGCCAATTTTATGTCAATCGGGTGAATTTTAAAATACGTCAAGGCGACCTGTGCAAAACTTCATCTCAAACGGGCAAACGATTGACATTTGGTGCATATTGAGTTGGGGAAAAAGAAATCCATTATTTTTTCGACAGATGTACTGATAGATGATAGATAAAGTATCGATCAATCAATTTCAGATTTATGCTCGTTGGAAGGGTGACATTTCGCAGTAAAAAGATTATGTTGCTTTTTTGTTTAGTTGTGAGTTACAGGGTGGTAAAAATGGAAGTGAACAAAGTGAAAATTCGGTACGTTTTACAGATTTTCTTTGGCGAAGGCGAAATGCAAGGCAAGCGGCTTATATTGTGAATTGTTTTATGGTTCCGGTAGCGTAAAAGCCAATTATGTGCAATTTTGGTTTCGTAGATTCCCTTCAGGAATTTTTAATGTTAAAGGTGCACCTCACACATGTCGATAATGTCGATAAAATCGGAGAAATGATCGAAGTTGACCGGCATGCTAGCAGTCGTAACATCGCCCAGAAGCTAAAAATTTACTATAAAACTGTTTTAAACCATTTCCTATTGACAAGAAACGGCAGGAATTGGCCAACAGGAGAGGTGTCGTGACTCGCCAGAAACTTCGGGAGCTTGGTTGGGAAGTTGTAATGTATCCGCCATACAGTCTGGACTTGGCACCAAGTGATTATCATATTTTTCATCCAAATTTCTTTAATGATAAAAAATTTGGTATCTATGAGAGAGACATTATGAAGTTACCTTTGAAGTGACAACAAATCATAGAACAAAACGGTGGATATATGGCTCAAATCGAACATTCCGAAGCATTTTAAATAAAGTCGTATAGTTTATATAAATATAATGGATTTCTTTTTCCTTAACCTAATATATGGAAGCTATATATAGATCTGAACCGGCTTAAAGGCTTAATTCAGTACGCTATGCCAAATTTCGTCCAAATATATATGGGAGCTATATATATATCTGAACCGATTTTCACGAAACTTAACACGCATCATTCTGGACCTAATTCAATGAGCAGTGCCAAATTTCGAAAATCGTAAGATATATAGGGGCTTTGGTACACCATTTACATTAAATCGGACGAAAATATATATGAAAGCTATATGTAAATCTTAACCGGTTTTCACGAAACTTACCACACATCATTCTAGACTCAATTCAGTACGCTACTCCAAATTTCATGCAAATCACAAGTTATATGGGTACTTTGGTGCATCACATTACATCGGACGAAAAATTATTTGGGAGCTATATCGAAAACTGAACCGATTACAACGGAACTTAGCACACATCATTCTATGACATGCCAAATTTCGTGCAATTCGATAGATATTAGGGAATTTTGTGCACCATTCACATTAAATCGGACGGAAATATATATGGGAGCCATGTTTAAATCTGAAACGATTTTCACGAAACTTAACACACATCGAGACTTAGACTTAATTCATTACGCTATGCTAAATTTCGTGCATATCGAAAGATATATAGGAACTTTGGTACACAATTTACATTAAGTCGGAAGAAAATATATATGAGTGTTATATCTAAATGTAAACCGATTTTCACCAAACTTAACACACATCATTGTAGACTTAATTCAGTGCGCTGCAAATCGAAGGAAATGTATGGGCATCCGTACGCTATTTACATAAAATCGGACGAAGATATACATATATGGGAACTATATCTTGGCTATTTGAGCTGTGCCATTCAATTCAACATGAACAGACGGACATATATAAATCGACTCAGAAAGTCGTCCTAAGCATATTCTAAAAAAAAACAAGTTAAAAAGCGTTAAGTTCGACCGGGCTGAACTTTGGATACCCTCCACCATAGATATACTGACGGGTACAAGAAATGAAAATATAGGGAACATACCAAAAATTAAACCTATACCGACATTTTTAACAATGGATTATGTAAACCATAATGTACACTTACATGGGGGCTACCCTTATGTGGGGGCTATCCCAAAACAATTGACATATATTCATAATTTTTGGTGGAGAGAGAGATTTGGTACCTATTAAGAACTCAAAATACTACATTACAGCTAATTCGGCGAAAAATACGATCAAAATCCCCAAAATACTGAAAATTAGGAGGTACCGTTATGGGGGCTACCAGAAAAATAAAAATAATATATAATTTTTTTTTGCAGACATTTAGTACCCAATAAGAACACAATGTAGCAAATTTCAGCGAATTCGGTTGAAATATGCGCTCAAGAACCCCAAAATACCGAAAATTGGGGGGTACCCTTATATGGGAGCTATGCCTAAACGTGGACCGACAAAGTCCATCTTCGAACTTGACCTGCCTGCAGACAAAATACTCTCTGCAAAATGTTGGCGATTTATCTCGATTCGTTTAGATGCTTGAGTGAATGCAACAGACAGACGGACAGACCGACAGGGCTATATTGTCATAGAATTTTACGCTGATCAAGAATACATACTTTATAGGGTCGGAAATGATTATTTCGATGCGTTACAAACGAAAAAACAAAATTAATATACCCTACATACTATGGTGGAGGGTATAAAAAGGGGGTTATATGGGACTACCCCAAAAATGGGGGCGAATATTAATCATTTTTGGTAGGGAGGTTTATTACCATATATACAAAATACCAAATTGCAGCAAATTCTGTTGAAAAACGCGCTCAAGAACCCCAACATACCGAAAATTGGCGTACCCTTATATGGGGGCTATCCGAAAAATGGACCTATATTTATATATTTTTGTGGAGAGATTTGGTACCTATTAAGAACTCAAAATACTAAATTACAGCCAATGCGGTGGAAAATACGATCAAAACCCCAAAAAAAAAAAAAAAAAAATACTGAAAATTAGGAGGTACCGTTATATGGGGGCTACTAGAAAAAGTTGACCAATATTTATAATTTTTAGTGGGGATATTTGGTACCCAATATGAACCCAATGTATAAAATTTCATACTTTATAGGGCCGGAAATGATTATTTCGATGAGTTACAAACGGAAAACCAACTTAATATACCCTCCATACTATGGTGGAGGGTATAAAAAACAAGTGTCTATCTCGTTTCCTTTTGCCTGTTACAAACATATGCACAAAGACACAATACCCTGTACCACAGTGTGGTGAAGGGTATAACTAGAACTGTGTCATCCTCTACTTATATCAACATATAATCCAAAAATACCACCAATATGAAATTTAGTAATTGAAGCTGGATATGATATTTTACATATCATTGAAAATTGTTTATTCCTTACACATGCAAGAGACTAAAAATTAAACAGTTATTAAAAAATCCAATCTAGTTAAAATTTATAACCGTTTTTCAACAAACACATGTCGAGCTATCAAAAATGATTGTGATCTGCTTTACTTTGTAAGACATGCCAGATTAATCATTATATTTCACACATAACTAATAAGCTTTTGGTTAAGTTAATGCATGTAGGTCAAACTTCTTGCCGAAAGACTTGAAATATTTGAATGTTACACCTAATGAAAAATTGTGGAAAAAACAAGATTTCCATCAGTTACAATTAATGTTTAAATCATGCTATCCTCCTCATCGCTGTATTTAATTGATTCGGTTTATTGGCATCGACACTTTCTATTCAAAATCAATAACAACAAATTTTAACATCTGCCGGGCAGCCAGTCAGTCAGGAGAAGGCCGCTAAAGAAATTCTTTAACGACCGGTGCTGTACATCATCATAGTTTACAACATTGATTTTATGACACCATCGTTATGTATACAAATTAATTGAACATGTCGGGAGGTTTTTTCTTCATAGAAATTAGAAAGATAAATATATTTAGAAAATTCTAATGTCAGTTTAATAATATTATGTTGACAATTTACTTAATGGTGTTCTGACACTTTTATCCTTTTGAAAAAAAAAAAAAATAATAAATAAATAAAATAACAAATTGAAATTAAGCTTTTGTAAGAGACTCAATTTGGGATATCAACGGTCCTATACAGTATCTTGAAGAGTTTTATGTGAGTACCTGCCTATTGGCCTACCTCACAGTGGCTGAGCCACCTCCCCTTGGTGAGGGACGAAACGTCCTATACAGAGGTTTCAGGATTTATCTTGAAGTGAAATATTATATTCCTTGAAACACTGACCATTTATTAAGAATAATAGGTACAATATAACTGCCGAAGAACATTATCATAATTTGACCATGTTATAAAGCACTATTAGCAAATTTCATCTATAAATCAATTGACGTTAATAGTTTCGTCTCTATTGTTTGTTGAAACAAAAGAGTTAAAAATAAAATGTTTGCCAATTTTTAAAATCTAATAAATGTTAACATGTCAAGAAATACACATTTTTGCAAAAAAAAATTAATTAGTACCTTCAGAATTTCGCATTATTAAAATATAAATTAAAAGAGGATTTGATTATGATATCATGAAAGTTATCTCTTAATATCAGCGAGGTGACAAAGAAGCAACTGTAAATGTCGCCGATACGTAAATAAAATGCCATAACTAATTTTTATTGTGAATTTATAATTAGATAGTTTAGGAATTTATTTATATAAAGACGAATTCAAACAACGATGGCGGTATGGTAAGTTTAGGTATATTTGAAACTAGTTTAAGGCTCCACCATAAATACCAGTGTACATTACATTTACCATTTTGTTTGCTAAACCTCGAAATATTCATTGGAGACCCAATCAATGTCGATTTATGTCGCCTCTATTTTGATTAACCAAAATGGAAGAACCATTTCTAAGCAAATGGTCACCTGTTTCTTAGGCAAAACTGGTCATGTTTCGACTGTTTCACCACAATTTCATGCCTTGAAGTTTTCGGAAAAATTCGAAGTAAGAAGAAGACAAAGCTAGTCGTTGAGCATAGAAAACCCCAAGAACTGTACCTTTTGGCCTGGAACTGATCGGTCGTGTGTATAGTAACCTTCGTATACTAAAAACTCTAAATACTTATTCGAGCTTCCTATGTCCATATATCCACAAATTAAAAAGCCACAAACAACCAGTAAGGAAAGTAGTAAAGTCGGACTGTACCGACTACATGATACCCTTCAACACTTTGGGGATATTCTACATATGTATCATAACAGACGTCGGCCAAACTTTGGGCCTTTAGTGTATAATTTACATAAATCGGACGAAAATATATATGGCGGCTAAATCTAAACCGGAAGCAATTTTCACGAAACTTAGCACACATAATTCTGGACCTACTTCAGTACCCTATGCCAAATTTTATGCAAATCGAAAGATATATAGGGACCTTGGAGACTCATTTACCTTAAATCAGACCAAAATATATATGAGTGCTAGATATAAATCTGACCCGATATTCTCGAAAGTTGGCACACGTCATTCTAGACTCAATTGAGTACGCCATGCTAAGTTTCGAGCATATCGAAAGATTTTAAGGGACTTTGGTTCCCCACATACATTAAATCGGTCGAAAATATATATGGGAGCTATATCTAAATCTGAACCGATTTTCAGGGAACTTAACACACATCATTCTAGATCTGATTTATTACGCTGAGCCAAATTTCGTGCAAATCGGAAGATTTTAACGAACTTTGGCACACAATTTACCTTAAATCGGACGAAAATATATATAGGAGCTATATCTAAATCTGAATCGATCTTCTCGAAACTTGACACACATCATTCTAGACACAATTCAGTATACTATGCAAAATTTCGTGCAAATCGAATGATAAAATCGTATAAAACTATATATAGGAGCTACATCTAAATCTGAACCGATTTTCACAAAACTTAGCACACATCATTCTAGACCTAATTCATTACGCTGCGCAAAATTTCGTGCAAATCGAAAGGTATATAGGGAGTTTGGTGCCCCATTTACCTTAAATCGGACGAAACTATATATGGGAGCTATATCTAAATCTGAACCGATTTCCACGAAATTTAGCACACATCATTCTAGACTCAATTCAGTACGCTGTGCCAAATTTCGTGCAAATCGAAAGATATTTGGGGACTTTGGTGCACCATTTACCTTAAATCAGACGAATATGTATATGAGAGCTATATCTAAATCTGAACCGATTTTCACGAAACTTCGCACACATCATTCTGGACCTAATTCAGTATGCTGTGCCAAATGCAAATCTAAAGATATTTAGGAACTTTGGTGCACCATTTACCTTAAATCGGACGAGTATATATATGGGAGCTATATCGAAATCTGAACCGATTTTTCTGAAACTCACCACTTATCATTCTAGACTCAACTCAGTACGCTGTGTCAAATTTCATGCAAATTGAAAGATATTTAGCCACTTTGGTGCATCATTTACCTTAAATCGGATGAATATATATATGGGAGCTATATCTAAATCTGATCCGATTTTCCCAATTTAAATAGGGTTCGTTGTTGGGCCAAATAAATGAGCTGTGCCAAATTTCATCTATATCGGATCATAAATGCAACCTGTACTTTGTTAACAAATATACAAGAACGGACGGATAGATGGACAGACGGACGGACATGCATAAATCGACTCAGAAAGTGATCGACTCGATTCCTTTTGCCTATTACAAACATATGCACAAAGACATAATACCCCGTACCACAGTGAGGTGAAGGGTATAATAAACAAAGAAGAAGAATTCTAAGAAGTTGTAACTTTATATTGTTTTAGTCATTGAAAGTGAAAAACAGTCAAAATGACTGCCTTAGCCAAACTAATGTTAAAATACTCAAAACATAAAAATATAATAAATATAAAATCAAGTCGTTATCGATCAGTAGAGGTTTTGTGGGGATTCTATCAATATCGTATCAAATTACATAGCAAAGACACAAACCATTCGTGGTGAAGTAGCAAAGGCAAAGACCATTCGTGGTGAAGTGTAGATGTCGCCCTGTGTGTGTATCGTAGACACGAATCAAAAAGTGGTGAATTGCAGATGTTACCCTGTGTATTTGACTAAAATAGTGGTGAGTTAGATCGTTGTCAGTAGATGGCCTGTCGTGTATGTAGCATAGACATAAACTTTTTGGTGGTGAGTTGTATGTGCAACCCTGATCTATGTCGTGTTTGTAGCATAGACCCAATCCTTTTGGAGGTGAG
>NW_026880023.1:0-29387 GCF_032173495.1 Musca vetustissima
CACCAAAACGCATTGCCGCATCCCAATTCGTGGCCGTCGATATACTACTCTGTTTCAATCGGGTATAAATCATGCGTGCTCTTTTCAAAGCTTCATACCATTTTTGCGCTTCCGAACATTGCAATGTGAAGGCATTCACTGCCACTTGGAATTCATTTAGATAAACACAACTTAAAATATTATTGGAATGTTGTACAATTAGGCGATCTGTTAGATAGGGTTGTCGTATCACCTTCAAGGTACCCAGACCTTTTTTGGCTATCGATTTGCAAACCAATAGCATATCGGTTAGGAGAAAACAATGCACATCGGCTTTGCCGAGATTGTCTTTATATCGATGATCACCCTCCATAAAGAGATGACGTACATGCTGAGAGGCACAGCCTTTCATTGGAGCACACAAATCAAACATTTGACTATACTGCTTGATCATTTTCTCCAGATGTTCGTTGTTGGTGTCCTGCAAGGGAAGCAAATTGAGGTTATGTGGAATTTGTAGGACAAATGGAATTCCAAATACTCACCACCACGTCATATGACTCAATGCGAGCCATAACTCCTTTTAAGCGTTCATTTTCTTGTCGGGTCGTCAAATGGTTGTTAACACTAAATACAAAATTTTCGGTGGTTTGGATCTGGAAAGGATAAAAATCAAGGAGAATTAATGGTAATGTATAATAAATAATTTATTAATAAATTAATGGAAATTAATTATTATTGAATTGTTTACTGAATAAACAATAATAAAAACAATAAGAGTCAAGGGGTCACATGTTCGATTTAAGTCGCTTCAGAATTCGTTATGGCTCCCCTAAAAAATTTCGTCGCATTTCAGGTCAATGGTATGTACACCAACGACTCCATTGCAAATCCGGAGTGTTGTACGGGGTGTTATATAGACCGATTTTGGAATTATATTGTTTTTATTTATTTTCTTTTATTCGTCCATCAAGTTGCCTTATAAAATTGTTGCATACTTTTAGGCGCCAACTTCAGAATTCATTTAAATGGTGCACCAAAGAGGCTATGCCTATCCAATCGTCACAAAATTTGGTACACGCTACTGAAATGAGTTAAGGATGATGTGGGCGAAGTACCTCTCCTATAAAGCTTCGTCCGATTTTATGAAAATGCTGCACCAATGGTCCTGTGTTTATCCGATTGGCATGAACTTTTGTACAGGTTGCTGAATAAAGGCTAGAACAATGTGTGCCAAATTTGATATAAATCGCTTCAGATTCGATATATTTCGCCTTTACAAGTTCGTCCGATTTTTGGAAAATGCTGCACCAATGGTCCTGTGTTTATCCGATTGACATAAAATTTTACACAGGATAGGATAATGTGTGTCAAGTTTGGTTGGAATCGGTTCAGATTTCGATATAGCTCCCATGTAAAATTTGTTTCGATTTCAAGAAAAAGGTGCTCCAAAAGACCAACGTTAGGACGAACGACATGCATTTTTGCATATGTCACTGAATTAAGTCTATGAAACTGTATATTAAATTTTATTAAAATCGGTTCAGATTTCGATATTACTCCCATATAAAAATTCGTCCGATTTCAAGAAATAGGTGCTCCAACGGACAAATGTTCGGCCGATCGACACGAAATTTGGCATATACCACCGAATTAAGCCTAGGAAACTGTATATTGCATTTTATTAAAATTAGATAAGATTTCGATATAGTTCCCATATAAAATTTCGTCCGATTTCAAGAAATAGGTGCTCCAAAGGCCCAATGTTCGGCAGAACGACACGAAATTTTGAATATGTCACTGAATTTATTCTACGACACTGTATGTTAAATTTTATTGAAATCGCTTCAGATTTCGATATTACTCCCATATAAAAATTTGTCCGATTTCAAGAAATAGGTGCCCAAAGGATCAAAGTTCGGCCGATTGTCATGAAATTTGGTATAGGTCCCAGAATTAAATCTAGGAAGACGTATGTCAAGTTTGATTGAAATCGGTTCAGATTTCGATATTGGTCCCATTTAAAATTTCACCCGATTTCAAGAAATAGGGGCCTCAAAGGACCAAAATTTTGGCCGATTGGCATGAAATACTGTCGAAAGACGTATGCCAAGTTTGATTGAAATCGGGTAAGATTTCGATATATCTCCCCTTATAACTTTCGTCAGATTTTAAGAAAAAAGGTGCTTCAAGGGCCCAATGTTCGGCCGAACGACATGAAATTTTGCATATGCCACTAAATGAAGTCAATGTGTGTTAATTTTTTTAGAAATCGTTTCAAATTTAGATATAGCCACCATCATAATTTTCTTCCGATTTCAAGAAAAAGGTGCACCAAAGAGCCAAAGTACGGCCAATTGGCAAAAAATTTCTGAATTAGTTCTAGGTTGACGTGTGCCAAGTTTGATTGAAGTCGGTTCAGATTTCGATATAGTTCGCCGTATAATTTTCATCAGATTTTATGTAAATGAGGCTCTACGTCTATCCGATCGATGCGAAATTTTGCAGAGGCAAGCGAATGTAGCTTGGGAATACATGTGTCAGGTTTCATTGAAAACAGTTCAGATTGAAATATATGTAATATGAACTTGGTGCATACTTTTAGGAGCCAAAAATAAAGGGGACCTCAATTCACGGTTTCATAGTGGGACTTTACGTCAGTTTGATCTACACGAAATTTGGTATAGGCCATCGAGTCAAGAATAACGAATTTCTGGAATCTATTCATGTTTACAGATATACTATCAAAACTTGGAGCATATTTTTAGGCAATAAATGAAGGAAAACCTCTATTTAAAAACTGATCAGCTGTTAAATTCATTTTGTTCCTATTTCAGGATTATTTCCTTGGCTACTTACCATCATTTCTAAAGCCTCAATTTCTTCGATGTCTGTCATATGTTTCTTAATAGCCGTCAGTAATAAACTGTACTTTGTCAAACGTTGCATGGGGCGCACCAAAATATCGGCTAAACGTAAACGATTACACATTTTCTGGGCCTCACACCATGCCAGATAGGAGGTGAACAGCGAATTGGTACGATTCAATTCTTTGCAATAGAACTGACAGGTACTCTGTTCGGCACAATATTTTTTGTACGGAGCAAAAAGATTGGCAAACGCAATAAAACCCGATTGAAAGAATCCAATCCTCAATGGTTCTCGGGTTTGTACGCTATGCGCCACCATTGGATACAAATAGAGAGTCCAGAATTTCAAATTCGCCTCACAAATATCACGGATATTTGCGAACAGGCGATGTTGATCGACTTCCTTGAGGAGGCCCTCCTCTTGCACGGATTCCAGACAGGCCAGGAAGAGCTAGAAAAAAGAATTTTAATTTGGAAAATGCTCAGGTTTATATTAGTGGTTAGCTGGATCTTCTTACATCTGTCACCGTCTGCAGGCAGTGGATATAATCCACCTCCGTTGTCACCAATTCCCATATGGCAGTCTGTATTCTCATCTCGGCATCATTCATAGAACTACATTCCACAAAGTCGGTCCATGATTTATGCATTTTATCCAAATACTCAATGGCATTATCCAAATCGGGATGATCAAAATTCAGCGTGGCAGGAGTTCTCTGGGGTACACCATTCTTCGAATAACTATTCAGCAGTTCACATAATTGACTTTGTTGCGGATTCTTGACAGCAAATAGACTAGACCATCGCTGTTTGGGTTGTTTTTGGCCGGTCATATTTATTTCGGATGATTCATCCGTAGAGGCGGAAGACAAGAGGCGGGGTGGTCGGGCACGGGAGTTCTAAAGGAAATGGAGAATGAAAAAATTAAAATTTGTAGTTTAGATATCTTCGAGAGCATAACTTACAAATGAGGCTGCTTTTGTCAGGATCTTCCTCGAACTATCCTTGTCATTGACAAACAAATGATGGCCAGCTAAGTTTTCCACTTCCGTATTTTCATCCAGTGAAGTTTGTAAGGGTGAAGATCCTGAGGAGAAAATATTTTTTATTCTCTTTAATTTTCGGATTGGTTTTGACTACATACCTGCTTCCAAAAATGCTGAGGTCTGATTATTGTCATAACTGTCGGTTATTGTTAATTGGCTAAAACTTAAATTACGTTTTCTTAAAGCTTGACTTAAAGCATTTCTATAAAAAATCGGACGAGAAGAAAAATGGGAAATCAGTAGGGCACTAAAATTAAAAGAGGGAGATATACTTACGCCAGAGTAACTCCTTTGGTGGCAGGGAAAAATTCCTCATCTTGACAGCCGGATTCATTACAAAAACTAACACAAAAATATTCGGAACTAGAAACCTGTAAAAAACATTAAAAAAATGGGATATGAGAATAAAAATGAGAACAAATATTGAAAGGGAAAAATAAATAATTCTAAATTATATTTTTAATACCAAAATTTATAAAATATCCCATAAATAAATTCAATATTCCAGTATAAGAATTACAAATTCAATACTTCTACTCCAAAATACCCTTTGAATGAAGAAAATTGATTGAAAATTAAAAAAATTAGAAGCAAATCATTTCAAATCGGCAAAAATAAAAATCTATTAAAAATATTCATACGCAACAGGATCCAAAAAATTAATAGTCAAATTTATATATTATCCAACATTTATATAATAATTTTCATTAATAAAATTAAAAATTCAATAATTCCCGAACAAAATACCCTTTGAATCAAGAAAATCCATTGAAAATCAAACAAGTTAGAAGCAAATCATTTCAAATCGCCACAAATAAAAATCTATTAAAAATAATCATACGCAACCGGGTCCACAAGTTAATACAAATTATTATTAGTCATACGTTGCGGGGTACCACAAATGAAAATATTTTATTAATAGGCATACTGGGTCCAAAATAAATTTAAAATCAGAAAACAATCGAAAAACTATATTTTGGGATTGTTTCAAGGTCATTTGCTTTGCGGTCCAATTTTTCCGAAAATAAGCGGTCAGAGGTGGGTGATGTTAGAGAAAATAATGTTCTCCATAAAATGTCAATACAATTCGCTGAATACAAGAAGTCGGTATATATCATATTTATCAGTTAAAAATCGGAAATAAATTGCCTACAAAAAGAACACAAAAATGTTGGTTTATTTGTAGACTTGTTTTTATTTGAGGCCGAATTAATCCTCTAAGAAGTCGTCTGAGCGGTATGATCTTAAAGAAAAAAATATTCTCCATAAAATTTTATGGGAAATTCTCAAACCAAAAAAAATCGCTATGTCTACTAGGTAACTGTAAAAAATCGGCAATAAATGCCTACGCATATCAAGATAATTTTTTGGGTATAATTTCAAAGTCTTTCGATTAGGACCCAATTTTTCCAAAAATATAAAGTCGGAGACGCTTGATGTTAAAGGGAAAAATATTCTACAGGAAATTTCACTATAAGTCACCCAACACAAGAAGTTCGTATGACCAATCTGTATCGGTAAAAATCGATACCGATTAGACACCCAAAAGATAACCTTTTTGAGGATAATTTTGAGAAACTTTGTTTGGGGCCGATTTCTTCCCTAAAAGTTAGTTTTAGCAAGTTAATGTTAAAGAAGAAAATATTCTCCATTAAATTTCTCTATAAGTCACGGAACATGAGAAGTCACTATGTCTTCTAGGTACCAGTAAAAATCGGAAAGAAATAGCTACGAAAAATATAATATTTTAGATGATTTTGAGTCTACTTGGTTTGGGGCCAAACATTTATATATTATCTAAATAATAAATAAAATTTATTTATAGAAATTAAAAAGTCAATATTTCTTGAACAAAATACCTTTTGAATGAAGAAAATCGATTGGCAATTAAAAAAGTTAGAAGCAAATCATTTCAAATCGACAAAAATAAAAATCTATTCAAAACAATCATACGCAACTAGGGCCACAAATTGGAAAAAATATTATTTGTCAAATTTGTCCCCTAAGAAGTTGTTTAATCGTTAAGATCCTAAAGAACAAAATATTCTCCATAGAATTTCATGAGAAATCTCCAAACACAAGAAATCGCTATGTCTACTAGGTACCTGTGAAAATCGGAAAGAAATACCTACGTAAATCGAAATATTTTTTTTTTGGCATAATTTCAAAGTCTTTCGATTAGGACCCAATTTTTTCCAAAAATATATAGTCGAATATGCTTGATGTTAAAGGGGAAAATATTCTCCAGGAAATTTCACTATAAGTCATCCAACAAAAGAAGTTCGTATGACTACTCGGTATCCGTAAAAAATCGGAAAAAAATGGATAGGCAAAAGATAACATTTTGGGGGATAATTTTGAGAAACTTTGTTTTCGGCCGATTTCTTCCATAAATCCCGATTTTGGCATGTTGATGTTAAAGGGGAAAATATTCTCCACTAAATTTCACTATAAGTCACGGGACACAAGAAATCGATCTCTCTTGTAGGTATAATAAATCAGAATGATATAATAAATCGGAATGAAAAATCTACATAAAATGTAAAATAGATTTTTGGAATAAATTTGAGATACTGTGATTTGAGGCCAAATTTTTCCCTTAAAACTCATTTAAGCGAGATGATATTAAAGGAACAAAATTTCGCTATAAGTTACCGAACATTTTTCAACCTATACCATTCGGTATTGGTTGAAAATAGGAAAGAAAATAGTTACGCAAAAAATTGTTTTTTGAATAAATTTGAGACTCTTCGATTCCCATAAAAAGTGGTTTAAGCCGATTGAGACTAAAGTAGAAAATATTCTCAATCGAATTTCACTAGAGGAATTTCACGAAGGTCACCAAAATCGATATGTACTCTAGATATCGGTGAAAAATCGAAAAGAAATGCATACACAAAAGATAACCGATTTGATGGTATAAATTTGAGATTTTTGTGTTTCAGACCGAATTCTTCCCCTAAAAAGCAGTTTTAGCGGGACATTGCTAAGGGAAAAAATATTCATCAAATTTCACTATATGTTACCGAACACATAAAATCGGTAACTCTACTAAGTAATCGGAAAAATTGCAAACGCAAAAGATAACAATTTTTTTGGAATAAATTTGAAATTTTTCGATTTGGAGTCGAAGTTTCGCCCTAAAACGTGATTTAAGTGGGATGATACTAAAGGAAAAAGTATTCTCCATCAAATTTCACTATATGTCACCGAACACAAGAAATCGGTATCCCTACTAGGTATACCTAAAAAATCTGAGAAATTGCACATGAAAAAAATAGTTTTTTTTTGGTATAATTTTGAGATTTTTCGATTTGAGGCCGAATTTTTCCCCTAAGAAGTGGTTTTAACGGAATGTTGTTAATGGGAATAATATTCTCCATCAAATTTCACTATAAATCACCGAACGCAAGAAATCGGTATACCTACTAGATATCAGTGAAAAATCGGAAAAATTCCTACGCAAAAGATAACATTTTTTTTGGAATAAATTTGAGATGTTTCGATTTTGGGGTCGAATTTTCCCCCTAAAACGTGATTTAAGCGGGATCATAATAAAGTAAAAATATTCTCCATCGAAATTCACTATAAGTTCCCAAACTCAAGAAATCAGTATACCTACTAGATATAGGTAAAAAATCGGAAAAATTGCAAACGCAAAAGATAAAAATTTTTCTGAAAAAAATTGAGATTTTTCCATTCGGGGCCGAATTTTTCCCCTAAGAAGTGCTTTTAACGGGATGTTGTTAAAGAAAATAATATTCCCCATAAAATTTCACTATAAGATACCGAACACATAAAATCGTTATCCCTACTAGGTAACGGTAAAAAATGGGAAAAATTGCAAACGCAAAAGACAAAAATTTTGTTGGTATAATTTTGAGATTTTTCGATTTGGGGCCAAGAAATTTCCCTAAAAAGTGGTTTATGCGGGATGATACTGAAGGAAAAAGTATTCTCCATCAAATTTCACTATAAGTCCCCAAACACAAGAAATCGGTATACCTACTAGGTATAGGTAAAAAACCGAAAAAATTGCATTCGCAAAAGATACAATTTTTTTGGAATAAATTTGAGATTTTTCTATTTGGGGCCAAGTTTTTCCCCTAAAACGTGATTTAAGCGGCATGACGACTAAAGGAAAAAATATTCTCCATCAAATATCACTAACAGTCTCCAAACACAAGAAATCGATATACCTACTAGATATCGATAAAAAACGGAAAGAAATAGATACGCAAAAGACAATTTTTTTTGATAATTTCAGACTCTTACGCGTAGGTCCCAATTTCTCCCTAAAATAAATGACTGGAATCGTTTTTCTATTGTAGTATTAATTAATATTACTAATACGCTCTATGTTACCCCAAATAAAATTAATTATACGCAACATTATCCCTAGATAATATCAATTATACGCACAATTGGTCATTTGGCAATTCTCTTTAATTTTTTCTTCCTATTTTTTAAATTTTGTTCTCTTGAACTCCAACCAATGAAAGATATTAAATTTCACTTACTTAATTTTATAAATATAGGTCAAGGATATTGTTATCCTTCGTACAGGATAAGAAAAAAAACTAACCCTTATTAACCCTAAAAGACCATTATCTTCAAGAAACGTGGCTGCTAAGCAAAAACGTATTTTCGAAGAGATAGCTGACTGGTCATTATAATGAAATTATGCGCTTTTACACTTTACAATCTGAGGAGCGCAAGAAGAAGAAGAGAGGACAGAGCAGGCGAAAAGGAGATTCCCATTTACAAAGAAGTGTCCATTACCCTCTTTATGCCACAATAATCTTTTGTAGTGAAATGTGAAGAAGAATAAAAAGACAAACGTGTCTTCGTAACCTCGAGGTTTTTGAAAAATCCCCCTCCGGCAAATAAAAATATGGAAAGGGTGGCAGGTCCGAAGCATAACTTCTGGCCTCAAGGATGAATTGCTGTTTGTCTTTTAGATTAACTATGAAGGTTGAACTTTAAAGAAATGTATCAAACAAATGTAGAAATGCTTGGGAAAACGCAAAACAACAACCCATCGACGACCGCCTGGGGGCAGGCAGGATGTATCACACAGTCGCATAGTCTCCGGTGATGGCGATGACAACAACGTTAACTCATAAAATTAATGCAAAGGAAATTGTGTTAAAGTACTCTCTCATTCATTTCACTTTCAGATTCAGATTTGTTTCAGCATTTCGCATGGAAAGCACTTGTTGGTTATTTTATTTCTTTTTCTGTTTTTTTTCTTCTTCTTGTTGTTGCTATCTCCTTCCCCTTTGTGGGTTATCCTTTTTTCTGTGCGACGAAAGTCATTCGTTGTTGATCTTTGGTTTAGGGGGATTTTTGATTTAACTTTAAATCCATGCTGTTTGTGTACGATTCCTTTGATTGTGGGGTGGATAATGACTTGGGTTACTATTTTATGATTTAAAAGAAAAAATTATGAAAAATGAATGGTAGAGAGCTCAACAGCAAATTACTATGGGTTGAGTATACTTAATATTATTTAATAAATATTAAGCATACGCCATGGTGAGCGGTGATTTAAATTAATATTAGTTATACGCCACTAGGGGGTATAATACAAATTAATTACATTAACGTTTTTTGAGAGTGAAATTTTAGTGGTATTTCGAAATTTTAGCGGTTTCTTTTGTTCGGTGACTTATTGTGAAATTTGATATAGAATATTTTTCTCAGTGATACCAACTCTCTATAGTCAAGAATTAGGCGAGATATTGGCCCCTGTTCAAAAAAAAAAAAAAAAAAAAATCCTAAAAAAAACAAGATGAAAGAAACTGTTATTATACCCAAATTCCAAGCGATTTTCACTTATATAAAATATAGCTACCGATTTCTTTTGTTCGGTGACTTATAGTGAAATTTGGTGAGGAATATTTTTTCCCTTGACACCAATATCCTAAACTTGGGAACAGTGGGTTAGATTGGCCCATTTTGAAAAATATCAATTTTACTTCTTGAAAATATTAATTAATATTTTGTAAATTATTCGAAATAATTTATTCGGGATATATGTCAGAGATATCAGTTTCATTTGTTTGGGGACCTATGGTGAAATTTTGTGCAAAATATTTTTTCCATTGACTCCAGTCCGCTAAAATGAAGGTTTGTGGGTAAAATGGGCTCCGAATGAAAGGTATCTCAAAATTTAGAGAAAATCTAAAGTTGTTTATCGATAACAAACTTTAATCTTATATTGCATTAATATAATTTATATATTCCGATTTTTTGGTTCGGTGACCTATAGTGACATTTGATGGGAAATATTTTTTTCGTTTGATGTCAAAGTCCTAAACCTAGACATAGAGAGTCAGATTGACGTATTCTGAAAAGCATTCAAAAATTTTCCAAGAAAATACTAATTAACAATTTGTACATTATTCGACATATTTTTTCCGATTATATGTTATAGGTACATATTTCATTTGTTGGGGAACCTATAGTGAAATTTGGTGCAGAATATATTTTCCATTGATACCACCCCGCTAAAATGAAGAATTGATGGTGAAATAGGCTCTAAACAAAAGTTATATCAAAAATAAAAGATTTTTTTTTTTTTATATAATGAAATTTAAACTGAGATTTCATAAATATATATTATATATTCCGATTTCTTTGGTTCGGTGACCTATAGTGACATTTGATAGAGAATATTATTTCCTTTGATAAGAAAGGCCTAAACTTAGGAACAGTGGTTTAGAGGGGCCCATTTTAAAAATTATCAATTTTTCTCATAGATAATATTAATTATTAATTTGTACATTATTTGATATACATTTTTCAGGATATATATTATATCTACCCATTTCGCACTTGGTGAATACTTATAGTGAAATTAGGCGCAGAATATTTTTTCCATTGACACTACCCCGTTAAATTGAAGGATTGTGGGTATAATGAGCTCCGAATGAAAGGTATCTCAAAATTAAGACAATTATTAATTTGTTTATAGTTAACAAACTTTAATCTCATATTTCATTAACATATATTATATATACCGATTTCTTTTGTTCGGAGACCCATAGTGAAATTTGATGCAAAATATTTTTCTCTTTGTTAACAAAGGCCTAAACCTAGAAACAGTGGGTCAGAGTGGCCTAATTTGAAAAGCATCTCAATTTTTCCAAAAAATTAATTCTAATTATTAATTTCTGCCATATTCGACATAATTTTTCCCGCATATATATGACATCTACCGATTTCGTTTGTTTGGGAACCTATAGTGAAATTTGGTGCAGAATATATTTCCCATTGACACCACCCCGCTAAAATGGAGGATTGTGGGGAAAATTAGTTCAAAATCGAATGTGTCTCAAAATAAAAAGAATTGTGTATTTTTATAGAAACCTAACTTTCGACATAATTTTTCCCGAATATATATGTCAACTACCGATTTCGTTTGTTTAGGAACCTATATTGATATTTTGTGCAGAATGTTTTTTTCATTGACACCATCCCGCAAAAATAGAGGATTGTGGGGAAAATGAGTTCAAAATCAAATGTGTCTCAAAATAAAAAGCATTATGATTTTTTTATAGAAAACAAATTTTAATCTGATATTTCCCCGAAATATATTATATATTCCGATTTCTTTTGTTCGGAGATCTATAGTGAAATTTTATGAAGATTATTTTATCCTTTAACATTAACACCATAAAATCAAGGATTGCTAAAGAAAACGGCAACATTTAAAAAGTCTATATACTAATATGGGTTGCGTATTATTAATATTATGAATTATACGCCACATGAATTAATATTAATCATACGTCACATGGGCTTTTAAAAATTGTTCTTGATTTTCTGGTTCTGATTTTTCTTCCATTTTCAACTAATAAACTTAAAAAGTAAACTTTAAAAATAAAATAAAAATTTCTTATTTTAATTTCAATAATAGTTGCATCATTATTTTCATAGGTATCATATATACCAATATCAGTTTGTTGGGGACCTATAGTGAACTTTTATGCAGAATATTTTTCCCTTTAACATCACACACCTAAAGGGATGGATTGTGGATTGAAAGGCCTTCGCATGAATTTACTATGATAATTGAATAACATTTTTATATATCAAACTTTAAGCTGATATTTATTGGATATATATTATATCTGCCGATTTCATTTGTTCGAAGACCTATAGTGAAATTTAATGGAGAATTATTTTCTCCTTTAACATAAACCCCATAAAATCGAAAATTCCTACGAAAAATTGCCTCTATAAAAGGTCTAAATATTCATATGGGAGCGTATAATCAATAATGTAAATTATACGCTCCATACTCTAAAGTTTAAACTGATATTTCATTGATATATACCGATTTCGTTTGTTAGGAGACCCATAGTGAAATTTGATGGAGAATATTTTTTCCTTTAATATCAACTCCAAAAAATCAATAATATCTGCAGAAAACGGCCTATTTAAAATGTTAATATATTACTATGGGTGCGTATAATTAATAATGTGAATTATACGCTACCTAAATTAATATTAATAATACGCCACCTGATCATATAGAACATTTAAAAAAATACAAAATTAAATAAATCCTAAAATTATTTTTAAATCCGTACACTCTTCTTTTTCCTTTAAACATATCTACCTCAGCTTAGTTTACAGCTTACATAGTGTACTGCAAATCTGCCTTGTTGTTATTACAACTCTATCAAATATTTACATACACTGCTTTACATACCTATGTACATATCTATTGGTATTTGATTAAGTTTCTTTACTTTATTTCTAGGAATTTAAAAATAACAAAAAAAACTTAGCAAAATAACAAAAATCGATACAAATGTTTAAATGCATATAAAAAGATTGGGAAAGTAAGAGGAGAGAATAAAAAAACACGAATCCTTGAAAAGAAATCCCTTTACAGGAATGAAATTACAAGAAATGAAAAAAGAAAAATAAAATGATTTCGTTTTTTTCTTTCTTTTCTATTTCTTCATTCACTTTCTCATTATTACAATGATAAGAAGGAAGAAAATGAAACTAAGTTTTTTGTTACATTTTTTTGAAGGTCACGAAGAAACTGTTTAAAGTTTCATTTTTGTTGGCACGTTTTTTCGATGCTCCGTTTTTTCGGTGATTTGCTTTAGCTATGTAGTAAAAAAGTATATTTTTCCTGAGCATTTTATTTTTTTTTATTTCGATTTTATTGTCTTACTACCATTCCAATTGACAATTGCCACTTGGGATGCTATAAAAATTGCAGTGATAATTTTTTTAGTTTTCAGTAAACTAAGGTGTGAGGAGAGGGAATAAAGAAAAATACTTTGGGACTATTGGAAGCATAAAACAGAGGGATTGGCAGGGAGGAAGATTACAAATTGTGAGGTGTTTCAAAAAATATTAGTTATAAAAAATAAAAACAATAACAATTAAATTTAAATAATAGGCAAATTATTAAAAAATATATATAACTGAAATATAAGGAAATCGAGTAAAATAAAACAATTTAAATACAATTCTACTTAAAAAATACTTCAACGTATGATTAATATTAATACAAAAATCATGGGAGCGTATAATTATTATTAATAACATTTGTACAGTGGAGCGTATGATTACTGAGATCACTATGCAAATGCAGAATTCATTAGTAGCAAATACATTGTAGAATTTCGTTAATAAATATCGTATGTACGGAAATCTTTTGTTCGTGGACCTATAGTGAAATTTTATGGAGAATATTTTTCTCTTTAATATCATTCAACAAAAATGAACCCTTGTATGAAAAATTACCTAAATTTGAAACTAATATAAAAATTGTGAAAAGCGTTAATATTTCAATATACAGTCAAATTTTATAGTGATATTTCGTTTATATATATTATATATACCGATTTCTTTTGTGTGGGGACCTATAGTGAAATTTGATGGAGAATATTTTTTTCTTTAACATTGATCACCTAAAATGAAGTTTTGTGGGTAAAATGAGCTCAGTATGAATCTTACATTAAAATAAAGACAATTATGACTATTTTTTATGTATAGTCCAATTATAAGCTGATATTTCATTGATATATATCATAAATACCGATTTCTTTTGTTCGGGGACCTCTAATAAAATTTAATGGATAATAATTTTTGCTTTAATATCAATCCGCTAAAATAAAGTCTTGGGGCTAAAATGGAGTCATTAACAAATTGATATTAAAATTATAAAAATTATTAGTTCTTTGAAGTCAAGGTTTAAACGGCAATTTCTTTGGTATATATTATATCTACCGATTTCTTTTGTTCGAGGACCTATAATGAAATTTGATGCAGAATATATTTTCCATTAACATCGATCTCCTAAAATGAAGTTTTGTGGCTAAAATGAGCTCAGTATGGAACGAACTTTGAAATAAAGACAATTATGAATATTTTATGCATAGCTCAATTTTAACCTGCTGTTTCGTTGATATATATCATATATAGCGATTTCATTTGTTCGAGGACCTATAGTGAAATCTGATGCAGAATATATTTTCCATTAACATCGATCCCCTAAAATGAAGTATTGTGGGTAAAATGAGCTGAGGATGAAACGAACATTGAAATAAAGACAATTATGAATATTTCTTATGCATAGCCCAATTTTAACCTGCTGTTTCGTTGATATATATCATTTATAGCGATTTCATTTGTTCGGGGACCTATCATGAATTTTGGTGGAGAATATTTTTTCCGTTAACATCGATCTCCTAAAATGAAGTATTGTGGGTAAAATAAGCTCAGTATGAAACGAACATTGAAATAAAGACAATTATGAATATTTTATGCATAGCCCAATTTTAATCTGCTGTTTCGTTGATATATATCTTATATAGCGATTTCATTTGTTCGGGTACCTATCATGAATTTTGGTGGAGAATATTTTTTCTGTTAACATCGGTCACCTAAAATGAAGTTTTGTGGGTAAAATGGGCTCAGTATGAAACTTACATTAAATTAAAGACAATTATGAATATTTTATATATATCCCAATTTTAACCTGATATTTCGTTGATATATACTATATAGACAGATTTATTTTATTAGGAGACCTATAGTGAAATTTTATGCAGAATATTTTTTCTTTTAATATCGTTCCCCTAAAATGAAGTTTTGAGGGTAAAATGGGCTCAATATGAAACTTACATTAAAATATGAATATTTTTTTATATATCCCAATTTTAATCTGTTATTACGTTGATATATATCATATATAGCGATTTCTTTTGTTCGGGGACTTACAATGGAATTTGATGAGGAATATTTTTTCTTTTCCTATCGCCCCCATAAAATGAAGTTTTGGGGGTAAAATGGGTTAAATTTCATGGATAATATTTTTTCTTTTAACATTGGCCACCTAATATGAAAATTTGAGGGTAAAATGGGCTCAGTATGAACCTTACATTAAAATAAAGACAATTATGAATATTTTATGTATAGCCCAATTTTAACCTGAAATATCATTGATATATATCATATATAGCGATTACATTTGTTCAGAGGCCCATAGTGAAATTTGACGAAGAATTCTCATTGATACCACTGTTCTAAATCTGGAAACAATGGTTCAAAATGGCACAATTTAAAATATATCAATATTTCTAATATAAAAATATCTAAGAATGTAATTATTTGGGAAGTTTTAAATGTCATAAATTGTATTGATATCAGTAAATATACTCAAGCGTATGATAAATATTAATAGGATGGATTCCTTGGGAGCGTATGATACATATTAATAGGATGAATTCCTTGAGAGCGTATAATTAATACTAATTTCAGGTGTAAATGAAAGGGGGAGCGTATGATTGTTGATATGAAAACATCGCAATTAAGTATTCACCTCATGGCCTTTTTAAATGAACAAGTAATAAAAATTAAGTTAATTGAGGAGACAGTTTTCACTTTCAGAGAAACAACAACAAGAAAATGACAACATATTATGAATTACAAAATATATATATATATATATATATATATATTTTTCATTGTATCGAAAATTTATAAATTGTTGTAATCTGTAGCCATTTTAAGAAGAAATTTTTTGTCATTGATTTTTCTTACAATCATTTGCCAGCTGTGATCTTGATATAATAATACGAGTACCACAATTAATATTAATCATACGCCATCATTTGATTTCTATTGTAATGCATGTCACGTTTTGTCTGGCAATAATGTGGCTGGCAATAGAAATTCTATTTATTTATTTCTATTTTATTTTATTATTGCGTTCCATTCGGTAACCGATACCAATAGTAGACAGGTATTATTATCATTATTTATTCTGGCATGGCAGGTGCGGAGAGGCTATGGGTTGACAATAAGTGTGTGAATATAATAAATTATAGAAAATACGAAATTTGGGCATAAACAACTATTCGGTATAAGTTTCGAAAATGGGGTTCAATGAATTTAACTTTACGATAGTTGTAGGAAAAATGAAACTAGTTTAAACATTTCAAAATATATAAAATTTTGTTCATATATCTTAATTTATACTATGATTTCATTGGTATATATTATATACCGATTTCTGTTATTCCGAGACCCATAGTGACATTTGACATAGAATATTTTTTCCATTTACAACAATCGACTAAAATGAATAATTCGCGAAGAAAATGCTCTCAATAGAAAGGTTTAAATATAGTATATGGGGAGCGTATGATTAATTTTGTGAATTATACGCCCACATGAATTAAAATTAGTCATACGCCACCCAAGAGTATGACTATTTCTGGGATTTTTTTTATCGAATATTGAAATTTAAAAATAGAAATTTAAACAAAAAATTTTAGACCCTATAAGAAAAATTTATATAAAAAACCTAAAATGTAAATTTTTTAAATTTCAAAATTTTGTTGATATATATTATTTGTACCGATATATATTTGTCGGGGACCTCTAGTCAAATTTTGTGTAGAATATTTTTTCCTTTAACACCGAACCCCTGAAACAAGGTATTGCTGCTAAAATATGCTCGGCATGAAACTAATATTAAAATTGAGGAATTTTATATATAGCCGATTTTGAAGCTTATATTCTGCATGATTATATCATGTATATCGATTGCATTTGTTCGTGGACCCATAGTGAAATTTTATGTAGAATATTTTTTCCTTTAATACTTAGCCGATAAAATTAAGTCTTGCGGCCGAAATGAGCTCATTATGAACGTAATATTAAATTTAGGAAAATTGCCAATATTTTATGTAAAACCCAATTTTGATGTGATATTCCGCATATAAATATAATATTTATCGATTTGTTTTGTTCAGGGACCTCTAGTGAAATTCGGTGTAGATTATATTTTTCTCTAACACTATGCCCCAAAAATTAAGTATTAAGGCTGAAATGAGCTCATTATGAAAATTGCCAATATTTTATATAAAACCCGAGTTTAAGCTGAAATTCCACAAATATATATCATATATACAGATTTCTTTGGTTCGGTGACCTATAGTGAAATTTGATGTAGATTATTTTTCTCTTCAAGACTAAGCCCGTAAAATTAGGCCTTATGGCTGAAATGAGCTCATTATGAACGTAATATTAAATTTAGGAAATTTAATATGTTATACAAAGTCAAGGTTTGAGCTGACATTCCGCACATGTATATCATATTTATCGATTTCTTTTGTTCGGGTACATATAGTGAAATTTGGTATAGATTATTTTTCGCTCTAACACTAAGCCCCTAAAATAAAGTCTTGTGGCTAAAAAGAGATCATTATAAAAGTAACCTTAAAATAAACAAAATTTATTAATTTGTATGTATATGCCAAACTTTAACAGGGCATTTCTTTATATTTTGTATACTTAGAGATTTATTTTGTTCGGTGATCTATAGTGAAATTTAATGGCGAATATTTATTTCATTTACACCAAAGTCCTAAACCTAGAAACAGTGGTTCAAATAGCCCCAATTTCAAAGATCTACAAAATTTTTATTTTTAAAATATCTGCACATGATATTACTTTTTGAGCCCCAAATTTTTATTATATACATTATATCTACCGATTTGCTCTGGTTGGAGGCCTGTAGTGAAATTTGATGTAGAATATTTCCCTCATTAATATCATCCTCCTAAAATTACGTTTTGGCGTTTAAATTAGCTCACTGTGGAATTAACCTCAAAATTAAGAAAAATAATTATTTTTTTACGTATAGTCAGAATATAACTGCGATTTCATCGATATCTATTACATTTTCGGATTTATTGTGTTCGGTGACCTATAGTGAAATTTAATGGCGAATATTTTTTCCCTTGACATCCAAGTCCCAAATCTAGAAACAGTGGTTCAAATATCCATAAATTGAAAGATATATAAGATTTTTAATTTTTAAATATCTGGACATGATATTAATTTTTGGGCGCCAAATTTTTATTACATACATAATATCTACCGATTTGCTTTGGTTGGAGACCCATTGTGAAATTTGATGTATAATATTTTTCCCCTCAATATCATACCCATAAAATAAGGTCTTGTGCGTATAATGAGCTCAGTATGGAATTACTCAAAAAATAAAAAAAGGAAATTTATTATTTTTGTATGGTCAATTCTATATTGGCATTTCTATGATTTCCATTATAGCTACCGATTTCGGTAGTTCGTGGACCCATAGTGAAATTCGATGTAGAATAATTTTCTCATTAACATCACACGTCTAAAATGAAGTATAGTTGAAGAAAATGGCTTTAAGAAAAATATGTTCACAAAATATAGGGAGCGTATAATTAATGACGTCAGTCATACGCCCTAGAATTAAAAGTAGTTATACGCCACCGGGGAAAGCAAATAATTTTGATCGGGGTTCTTCTTAAAAAATCGAATTTTATTATCTCCTCTTCAAATATATTTTAAAGCTATTTAAAGAAAAATTCATTTTCCAAAAAATTTTAGCTGTCTGTCCCATTTGTATCTAAAACATTTTTTATTTCTTTATTTTTTCAAAATCCCCTATTATCCCTTTAAATCACCAAAACGATTTCGGATTAATATGCTTCACATATCCCAGTCAATGTGTGGTGTGCGTGTGTGCGCCTAGATAATTCATAGCACGTTTTGTCTGGCAAATAATATCGAAAGTAGTATATCAAAATATATTGTATTTTTCAAAATTGTAACGCCTTGTGTAGGACCTTAAAAAATATTCTTTAAAAAATCCACGCCTTGTGTAGGACCTTAAAAAATATCTTTTAAAAAATCCACGCCTTGTGTAGGACCTTAAAAAATATCTTTTAAAAAATCCACGCCTTGTGTAGGACCTTAAAAAATATCTTTTAAAAAATCCACGCCTTGTGTAGGACCTTAAAAAATGTCTTTTAAAAAATCCACGCCTTGTGTAGGACCTTAAAAAATATTCTTAAAAAAATCCACGCCTTGTGTAGGACCTTAAAAAATATTCTTTAAAAAATCCACGCCTTGTGTAGGACCTTAAAAAATATTCTTTAAAAAATCCACGCCTTGTGTAGGACCTTAAAAAATATTCTTAAAAAAATCCACGCCTTGTGTAGGACCTTAAAAAATATTCTTTAAAAAATCCACGCCTTGTGTAGGACCTTAAAAAATATTCTTTAAAAAATCCACGCCTTGTGTAGGACCTTAAAAAATATTCTTTAAAAAATCCACGCCTTGTGTAGGACCTTAAAAAATATTCTTTAAAAAATCCACGCCTTGTGTAGGACCTTAAAAAATATTCTTTAAAAAATCCACGCCTTGTGTAGGACCTTAAAAAATATTCTTTAAAAAATCCACGCCTTGTGTAGGACCTTAAAAAATCCACGCCTTCTTTAAAAAATCCACGCCTTGTGTAGGACCTTAAAAAATATTCTTTAAAAAATCCACGCCTTGTGTAGGACCTTAAAAAATATTCTTTAAAAAATCCACGCCTTGTGTAGGACCTTAAAAAATATTCTTAAAAAAATCCACGCCTTGTGTAGGACCTTAAAAAATATTCTTAAAAAATATCTTTTAAAAAATCCACGCCTTGTGTAGGACCTTAAAAAATATCTTTTAAAAAATCCACGCCTTGTGTAGGACCTTAAAAAATATCTTTTAAAAAATCCACGCCTTGTGTAGGACCTTAAAAAATATCTTTTAAAAAATCCACGCCTCTTATAGAGCCCTTAAAAAATATTTTTTTAAAAAATCCACGCCTTGTGTAGGACCTACGCCCCCATTATTTTCTATTAATATTAGTCATACGCTCCCATGCCATTAAAATTGTAAATACCCTTGAAAATCTCTCGCACTTCCCCCTCTAACCACAAAAAAATCCCAAGATTTGTTCATTAACATAAAATATATTTTTCCTTCGCATAGATTTGTTCCGTCTGAGCTACTTCGGAAAGGCAAGCTTTTAGATATATTAAAATAAAAATAAATAAAATATCCATGTAAGACATACGTTAAACAATGCAAAAAATATATATTTTAATGTTTACTTGGAAAAAAGAAAAAAATTCAACTTCTGTTTGTTGTCGTTAATCCGATTTATGCTGTCAACGAAGAGGAAAAAACAACAACAACAGCAGCATGAAAAGCTTTTAAAACATTTTTCTTCAGATTTTTTTTGTAAATCAAGAAAATGTAAAGACAGACAACAACACAGAGATCAGCTAGATAAGAAACTACAACAACAACAAAAATCCGCATTCGAAGAAGCAAGCATAGCTACGAGAAGACATCCAAATCTCGAAGTTTACAACTGGGGGTCTTTGTGTTCTGTTCGAAGCTAAGGCGAAACTAAACACAAGTCTTAAGTGAAAAGTTTAAAGTTCAGTATCTGCCATCAAACAATGTTGATGTTTTCAATTTCGTATCGTGTTTTTTTTATTGAACAAAGAGCAAGTTTATTTTCCTGGCCTATATGGACCCTATCACTTCGAAGCAGAGCTCTCACATTGACAAGGAACTCACGTAGACAAATTATGCTCAAGCAGCAAGTGCTTGATTATCCTTTAACAAAAGCTTTTGTGCTACCCAACTACCTGGCCTTCAAGCAGCTTTACATTTTCCTGAACACATCCTCCTCACCTACCATCTCACACCTCTCTATGTGCCCCGCCTATTGAAACCAGTAATTCTTCAAACATGCTGCTGTTTCTTGTTGTTATTGTAATGCAAAATAAGTGCAAGTGTTGTGCCTTGGGCTGTTTCACAATGTATCACAATTTTAGCCCCGCTACATGCCCCATCTCACCCCCACCCCTCTTCGCAAATGATGCAATTCATTGTCCATCTGTTTCGAGCTACAACAGCTGTAGCTGTGACAGAAATTTTGCCGTGTTTTGGCCCTAGTACTTGGCTGACATCTCTCTCAACTCGTCTCCTCGTTAACCATTCAGCCATAGGCTTCCTCCTTTTTTGCTTGCTGGCTGATAAACCAATGAAGTCAGTCAAGTGGAAATTAAGGAAAGTGTTCACAGATTCCTTAATGGGGGCTAAGTTATGCCGCACCGAACGAAGGAAAATATAAAACAAATGTCCTTAGGCTATATGCAAACAACTACCACTTGTCAAGTATGTTCAGGTGAGGTGATTTTAATTGGGTAAGGATTTTTTGAGGGGTTTTTTTTCTATAAAAAATTAAAGGAGAGAATATTTTGTATAAGGAAAAATATCGATAACAAATTTTTCCAGACCAAAATATCCATAATAATAAATATATTAAACAAAGAATGTTCGATAACAGCATCAATTTAAACGATAACACTATTTTGCAAAGAAAAGTATTTCGATAACAAAGATTTCGAACAAAAAACAATTCCGATAATCAAATTTTTCAAAGACCATTTTTTCGATAACAATGTTTTCTAGAGAGAAAATTGTCGATAACAATGTTTTCGTTATCGATAATAATGTTTTGTATGAATAAAATGTCGGCTAGAAAAAGTTTCTAAGAAAATGTATTTCGATAACAATGTTTTCTAGAGAGAAAATTGTCGATGACAATGTTTTTATGATCGATAATAATGTTTTTTTTTATGAAAAAAATGTCGTCAAGAATTTTTTTCTAGAAAAAAAGTTGTTCGATAACAATGTTTTCTGGAGATAAATTGTCCGATAACAATGTTTTCTTAACCGATATGAAAAAAATCGATAACAAACATTTTCAAAGAAAAATCGTTCGATAACAATATTTTTCTAGAGAGAAAAAATTTCGACAACAATGATTTCATGAACGATAATTAGGTTTTGTATAGGAAACATGTCGATAACAATGTTTCAATGGCCGATAACATTCTTACCTGCAGATATCACATTCAATAGTTAAATTAACTATGGTTTCATGACCGATAATAATGTTTTGTGTGGAAAAAATATCGATAATAAAATTTTCTAAAGAAAAATCGTTTGATAACAACATCGTTCTAGAGAGAAAAAATTCGATAGCAAAGTTATAATGACCGATAATAAGGTTTTGTATGGACACAATGTCGATAACAATGTTTTCTCGCTCGATAACATTATTTTTTGAACAAATCACATTCGATAACACTGTCATCGATATATTACTAAGCCGTTAACAAAGTTTTTTTTTAGAAAAATTTCTATAACAGAGTTTTCTACAGAGAAAAAAATTGATCGATAACAACATTTTCTAAATAAAAAAATCAATAAAGTTTTATTAATCGATGATATTGATGAACAAATGATCGATAAATTCATTCTCTGCTTAAAAATGGTTCGATAACAAGGTTCTATGGTGGGACATTGATCCACAACTTATCTTTCTATATTATTATGAATTATACCGATAACTGAAATTTCCATGAAAACGATGATCGATAACAATATTTCCTTTTGAAAAGTAGATCGATAACAAGGATTTCTGCTGAAAATTGGATCGATAACAACCATTTTTTGTTGAATAGTGGATCGATAGCATGGCATTCTTTTGTAAATACTATCGATAACAAGTTTTTTATTGTAAATAATATCGATAACAAGATTTCCAATAATAACCATTATCGATAACATAGATTTCTGTTGAAAACTAAATCGATAACTATATAGGCTTTTGAAAATTGGATCGATAACAATAGTTCCTATTGAAAAGTGAATTGATAACAATATTTCTTATTAAACATTGAATCGATAAATACATTGTCTCTTGAGAACAGGGTCGATCGGCAATAAAAACAAGGACGATAACAACATTTTATGTTGAAAAGTGAAAAGATAAAAGTGTTTTCAATTGAAATTTGTATCGATAACTCGATTTTCTATCGTAAATTATATCGATTACAACATTTTTAACAAAACCCATTATCGATAACAATGTTTTCTGTTGAAAACTGAATCGATAAGTTTATTTTCTATTCAAAAGTGGATCGATAACAACATTTACTATTCAAACCTTAAACGATAAGTAGAATCTCTATTTAAAAGTGGATTCTCTCAAATAAGTGTGGTTTCTATTCAAAACTTGATCGATAACAACATTTACTATTCAAAACTTAAACGATGAGAAGAATATCTATTGAAAAGTGGATCGATTCTCTCAAAATATGAATCGATAACATGATCTTATGTTGAAAACATAGACGATAAGTAAACCAAACGAATTTTTTTCTATTGAAAATCGAATCGATAACACAGTCGATAGATCGATAATAGGGTTGTCAACAAATTTCATTATCGATAACAATATTTTCTGTTGAAAATTGAACCGATAATAAGGTTTTCTATTTGAAACCATATCGATTATAAGGTTCTGTGCTAAAAACTGAATCGATAAAACGATTTTATGTCGAAAACTGAATCGATAACAAGGTTTTCTATTGCAATATGGGCCGATAACAAGATTTTTAGTGGAAAATATATCGATCTCTATAATTTTGTGTAAAAACCACGAACGATGACTATAAAACTTGATTTGTAAATAAAAATTTGTATAATGAAAAGTTGATCGATAACAAGATGTTCCATTGCAATATGGACCGATAACAAGATTTTTTTAGTATAAAATCGATATAATTTATTTTAAAAAACCATGATCGATTATTATAATTTCTGTTTACAACTTAACAAAGAAGATAATATCGATAACAAATCGAAATTATCTTCGATAACGAAAAAGATAATATCGATAACAAATCGATATTATCTTCGATAACAAAGAAGATAATATCGATAACAACGTTTTTTTATATTATTAATAGTAATATCATCCTTAGAAAAATAATCGATAACAAAGTTTCCAACTAAAAATATTATCGATAACAACGTTTTTATTGTAGAAAATATTATCGACTATGGTAGTATGGAAAACTTGAATTTTTATAGAAAATATTATTGAAAAAATCGTTAATACATTTTTTATCGATAATAAGAATTTTTATCATCCAGCGAAACACTATCGATAACAGTTGTTTCTATTGCAAATATTATCGATAACAATGTATTTTACAGAAAATATTATCGATACAATTTTTTTATTACAGAAAATATTATCGATAACTTTTTTATTACAGAAAATATTATCGACTTTATTATAGAAAATATTATCGATATTAGAGATAAAATATTTGTTCGATAATCGATTATTTGTCCACACAAAATTATCGATAAAAATATTTTCTAGTAATTTTTTTAGCACAATCTTTTGAGATACAATGTATATGGGAATTTTTCATAAAATTTTTTCGATAATTGTTATCGAAATATTTCGATAACTCTCCTAAAGAAAAAATCGATAAAAAATTTTATTTCAAGAAAATAGTCTTTATATCAAAATTACCAACAAAATCGTAAAATTTTGAAAATAAAAGAAAAAACCAACTAAACAAATAGTATTGCCTACCTTGAGGCGTAAGCGAATCGAACCGAAAAACCAAAGCATAACAAAAAGGCGCAAAAAATTACAACACAAGCATATTTGAAGAGATAATGAAAATTGTCACTCGAAGGTAGGTGACTGTTGGTAGGTGTGAGAGTGAGAGTGGGTGGGTGAGAGAATGCAAGAAATGCAAATATGGTTGCACAGAAGATTAATTAAAAAGAAGAAGAAGGAGGAAAGAAAATGAAAGAAAGAAAAATAGAACAGAATTAAAAACCAATGAAAGAACAAGTGCTTAAGTAATAGCTCTGAACAATTGCGGAACCGTGTTCAACCTTGAGGGTTATGTGTCTAAATTCTTTTTTTTTTGGTTTGAAATTTGTTTTTGTTGTTTGTAAGCAAAAAATTAGTCACTCACCTCACTACGAGTGAGTATCGGTTTTTTACGTTGCAAAAATGAGGACTTCTTCTTGTGGCTGGTGGTGGTGGTCGAGGTGCCGACACTGCCGGTGGGTGTTAGACAACCGCCAGCACCATGCGAATACGGATATAGGCTTGAGGTTGACGATATTGAGCCGGAGCCCATTTGGTCCGCCGCCAATGAACCGTGCGACAGTGTCGTAGAGGCAATATTGTCTGCTGCGGCGGAGGTGTGGCTGCTAGGCGGCAAAGGCAATGCTAAAGGTTTGAGCGTATGCTGGGAACTGCTGGATGGTGACGATGATGAAATGGCGCCAATGACATTACTCGTGGAGGACGTGGACGAGACGACAACACCAACATCACTCTGAAATTTATTGGTATGATAATGATGATGAGAGGTGGTGGAGGAGGACATTTGTTGTTGTGGTAGATTGTTCCTGCTACTGCAGGCTGGGGGAACACTGCCTATGTGATAGGAACAAATTCTACTGTTACAGCAGGCAGAGGTCGTGGTGGTGGTGCAGGACGATGACGACAACGACGACGACCCCTCATAGTGGCCATGCTGCAGTGGCTGGGCCTGCTGATGGAGGTGGTGGGGATGATGCAGGTGCGTGTGCGGTTGGTGGTAGGGATGGTGTTGTGTCGAGGTAGGTGAATTCAAATTATTGGGTAATGATTTGGTGGTTGGTTGCTGCTGTGGCGCCTGGGTATAAATGGTGGGTGGGGTGCGCCGTGACGACCGTGTAGCCGAGGCAAAGAATTTCGGATGTAACGAACGTACAGGTGAGAGGGGTCTTGCGGGTGGTGGTTTAACATTACTGCCACCACTTGCATGATACTGTGGCAGTGGTGGTGATAGGGATGAGGGCGAGGATAGTGGATAAGCGGTGGTAAGCGTTGATGTAATGGAGGCTAATGTCTGGTGAGGTGAGGTGAGGTGATGGGTCGGCAGCACAAATAGGTGTGAAAGGGTAATTAGTTGGAAATCGGAGGTGAAGGTTTTGGAGGTGATTGAAGGTTAAGGTTGTGTGGGTGAGGGTGGGTTTTTGGTGTGTGTTTGAAATGGTGTATATCAAAAGGCGTTTAGTGGGAAAATGTGTGAAAATAGAAAGAGAAGAGGAGTAGGAGGGAGAAATAGAACATAGATCCCAATAGTATACAAAATGGAGAAAAAATATATAGAGGAGAGAAATAGTTATTACAACAAAATAACAACAACAAATTTAGTTACATTTAGTATTACTTTGAGGTCAACTAGATATATTGTTAGGGGGTTTATAGTTGTTGTTGTACAAGATACAAGATGAGAGTAAGAAAGGGAAAAGGAGGGGGAAAATCTAAGGAGGGCACTACAAAGAATTTAAAATCTTTTTTTATATTTAAAAATTGGAAAAAATCTAAGGCAGTGCATACTTTTAGGCGTATGCACCAAAAATTTTTGATGCATACTTTTAGGGATACAATTTATATTTCATCCAAAAAAGGGAAAAAGGAGAAGGAAAATCTAAGGAGGGCACTACAAAGAATTTCAAATCTATTTTTCGTAATTAAAAATTTGAAAAAAAAACTAAGGCAGTGCATACTTTTAGGCGCTCAATTAGAAAATGTATATATTAGTGCATACTTTTAGGGATACAATTTATATTTCATTCATGCATATAATACGATTTACCAAAGGGTAAGAGAGGGAGGAAGGTGACTAAAAAAGATCGATTTAAAAATTTTTCAAAAAAAAAAAAAAAATGGAAAAAAATCTAAGTGCATCAATTTAGACTCTAAATTGAAAAATGATTATATAGGTGCATACTTTTAGGCATATGATTTATATTTCATGCATAGAATACAAAGAGGTCAAAGCTGGGGAGGAAGGGTGCCAGGAAAGATTGACTAAACAACTGTTAAAAGTTTTTAAAGGGCCTTAACAAAAGCGTGGATTTTATAAAAATATTTTTTGGAGGCCTTAACAAAGGCGTGGATTTTTTTAAAAATATTTTTTCGAGGATCTAGGCAAGGCGTGGATTTTTTTTAAAAATATTTTTTCGAGGATCTAGGCAAGGCGTGGATTTTTTTTTAAAATATTTTTTCGAGGATCTAGGCAAGGCGTGGATTTTTTATATGTACCAAATATATATACCAAAACATGGTCCGATATGTGCGACAGAAACAAAATCGTTGTGGACAAAAACAAATGTCTAACATAGAGATCTCATGTAGGCAGAATACATTCGAAATTTTTCTAGAGTTACTGGGTGTTGTAGAGGTTGATCTTCTAAATGCCGAAGTTCTCTTGAGATCTCCAAAAAATGCTAGGGCTACAGGCCCATGTGGAGGTCTTTAAAACACAGCAGGTTTTGTGGAGATATCCTATAGACAGAAAACATTCGAAATTCTTCTAGAACTACATAGAAGAACGATCTTGTAGAGGGCAGAAATTCTCTAGAGGTTTCCTAGGACCAACAGGATCTTGTGAGATCTCCAACAAATTCTAGGGCTACAGGGCCTTATGGAGGTCTTCAAAACACAGCAGGTTTTGTGGAGAAATCTTCTAGAGTTACTGGGTATTGTAGATCTTCTAAACGCCGAAGTTCTCTTGAGATCTCCAAAAAATGCTAGGGCTACAGGCCCATGTGGAGGTCTTCAAAACACAGCAGGTTTTGTGGATATATCATATAGACAGAAAACATTCGAAATTCTTCTAGAATTACATGGTCTAGTAGAGGTTGGTCGTCTAAACGCAGAAATTCTCTAGAGGTTTCCTAGGACCAACAGGATCTTGTGGAGTTAATTTCCTAGAAAAGGAAATTAACTGCTACTAATTTTTTATAGAGTCTTTTAGAGGTCTTTTAGAGTATTGAAATGGTTTGTAGAGTTCTCTGGAGCTTTTCTACGGATACGACATTTATAAAATTCGATTCCGATTCAAATATTGCTACCGATATCTTTCACCGAATTCTCGAAAAATCTGCCAATTTGGTTTAAATTTTTTAGGAAATTAGGTGTATGATATTCTGGTAAACAGTGATCCAAATTTGATCAGAATCGGTTCAGATTTTCATAGAGCCCCCATATAGATTTTACACCGATTTTGCTATAAATCTGAAAATTTTTCGATGATTTTTGAGAATTTGGTACACAGATAATTATTTTGGTATTCTTCAAATGTGGTCCAAATTATATAAAAATCGCTTAAAGTTTCTCTATAGCCCCCCATATATATCATACACCGATGTGACTATAAAACCGACATTTTTTCACCGATTTCTTTGAAATTTAGCATACCGTAATTTTGTAACATTAGTAAAATGTATACAAAATTTGATAAAAATCGGTTCGGATTCCACTATAGTCCCCATTTATATCTTATACTTATTTGGCAATAAATCCGAGAATTATATTCCGATCACTACGAAATTTTGTGTATGAGATTTTTTTTTCAGAATTCTTTAAAAGTGTAACAAATTTTCTTAAAAAGTGTAACAAATTTTCTTAAATTACTAAGGTTGTACTAAATTTGATAAAAATCGGTTCAAATTTTACTATAGCCCCCATATATATTTTATACCGATTTTGCGATAAATCCGACAATTATATTTCGATAACTGCGAAATTTTGTATATGCGATTTATTCAGAGTTGTTTAAAAGCGTAAAAAATTTGATTAAAATCGGTTCAGACTTTACTATAGCCCCCATATATATCTTACACCGATTTGCCCATAGATCCGACAATTGTATTCGAATCACTATGAAATTTTGTGTATGAGATTTTTTCGATATTCTTTAAAAGTGTAACAAATTTGATTAAAATCGGTTCAGATTCCACTATAGCCCCCATATGGGCCTATCACCGATTTGCATATAAATCAGACAATTTGACGTCGATTTCTTTGAAATTTAGCACAACGTAATATTTCAACATTGGTAAGGTGTATACTAAATTTTATAAAAATCTGTTTGACTATAGCCCCCATATATATCTCAAACCGATTTGGCTATAAATCCGACAATTATATTCCGATCACTACGAAATTTTGTATATGAGATTTATTCGGAGTTCTTTAAAAGCTGATCGAATTTTATAAAATTCGGTTCAGTTTTTTCTATACCTCCCATATAGATCTATTACCGATTTGCATATAAATCCGACAATTTGACGTCGATTTTATTGATTTTATTTTTATTTTATTTAGCACAGCGTCATATTTTAACAATAGTAAGTTGTATACTAAATTTGATAGAAATAGGTTCAGATTTGATGT
>NW_026880024.1:0-29873 GCF_032173495.1 Musca vetustissima
TATCAAAAAATGTTTGCTACTACACACACACAAATAACCAAACAACCAAATTTATTTGTTCACTCGATTTCACTCTTAGAGTGAACTCATACTCTATTTCGAACATTTTGACTCACACTCTTTCTTCATCAAGGAGTACCCAAGCGCTCCAAACAAAAAAGAGTGGGAAAAGTGTTACTCCCTAAAAAAAAGCTTCCGGTACTGTTTCTTCTTCCACCCACTCGGGGAGTATTTTTCACTCGCGAGTAAAATCGAGCAAATCGGAGCTCTGCATCGATATAATGGGTCGAACATTGCGAGCGGTAACAGCCACCTTTAAAAAATTGAAAAGGAGTCTGCCAAAGTGGGTCGAGCAGTAAACGGCGAGAGACCAAGCTGATGGTATCAACACGCAAGACGTCCAATAGACTCGGACCAACTGTGGGACTTGAGAACTACAGCTTCGAGGTGGTTAAATATTTTATATACCTTGGTACCGCCATAAATAAAACCAGTAAGGTAAGTAGTAAAGTCGGACGGGACCGACTTATGATGATACCCTTCACCACTTTTGGTATATTTAACAGATGAATCGTAACAGACGTCGAATTTTTGAAGGACCATTAAAATGAAAATGTACTTAAAATCGGGAGAATATATATATATATATATATAGGAGCTCTATGGGACAAATATGTAAATAAATTTCAAAATTTTCCACACGTTAGGTTATATTAACTTCAGTACGTTGTGCAAAATCGGTCTACCTTTGGGTCTTCATGGTTACTTATAAATCCAAATCGGCAAACGAAACTATATATGGGTGCTATATCTAAATCTGAACCGATTTCAACTAAACTTGCTACAAGACATGAAATAGTAACTTCATTACGTAGTACAAAATTTTGTGCTGATTATACTAACATCAGTACGTTGTGCAAAATTTGTGTCAACTTTCATAAAATCGGAAGAAAAAATATATAGGAGCTATATCTAAATCTGAACCGATTTTCACGAAACTTAACACACATCTTTCTAGACCTAATGTATGCAAATTTTGTGCAAATCGAAAGATATATAGGGATTTTGGTACACCATTTGCATTAAATCGGACGAAAATATTTATGGGAGCTATATCTGAATCTGGATCAATTTTCAGAAAACTTAACACACATTATTCTAGACCTAATTTATTACGATATGCCAAATTTCGTGCAAATCGAAAGATATATAGGGACTTTGGTACACCATTTACATTAAATTGGACGAATATATATATGGGAGCTATATCTAAATCTGAACCGATTTTTCCCAATTTCAATAGGGTTCGTCCTTGGGCCAAATAAGTGAGCTGTGCCAAATTTCATCCAAATCGGATAATAAATGCGACCTGTACTTTGTTTACAATTTAACATTGGACAGACATTTTGACGGACATGCATAATTCGACTAGAAAGTGATTCTATGCATATTCTCAAGAGGAACCATGTGTCGATCTCGTTTCCTTTTGCCTGTTACAAACATATGCACAAAGACATAATACCCTGTACCACAGTGTGGTGAAGGGTATAATGAATGACATCAGTTTTGAAATTCGGAGAAGGATTGTGATGGCCAACAGATGCTACTATGGTCTATGTAAGCAGTGTAGAAACAAGGCCACCTCTTGCCAGACCAAACTTACACATTACAAGACGCTTATATTACCCGTGCTATTATATGGATCTGAAGCATGGGTACTTGCGCAAGCAGATGATGCAGCTCTTGGGGTGTTTGAAAGAAAAATTCTCCGAAAGATCTACGGGCCGATAAGCGTCGACGGTGAATATCGGCGTCGAATGAACCACGAGCTTTATAATTATACGCAGACATCGACATATTCATTCGTATTGAGCTGCAGCGACTACGGTGACCATGTTGTGCGAATGAATGAGAATTCCCCAGCTCAAAAGGCATATAAAAGCGAGCCTACTGATGGTTCCCGTAGAAGGGGAAGGCCACGAATTAGATGGAAGACCAAGTGGAAAACAACATCTTGGAACGTGGTCTTCCTAATTGGTGAATTTGCGCACAAGACCGACGTGCTTGGAAATTTTTTTTAAGCTCGGCTTATGGAACAACCGTTCTGTAACAAGCTAGCTAAGTAAGTAATATTCGTAGATCATATATTTAATTTCGTTCGTTTCCATTTCAATGGTGGAGGATGCTATGTCTATTCTATCTACAGGATATTGTACATGTATAAGCATCTCTTGTATGTACCGAAAGTGGTGCAGGGTATCATATAGTCGGCCACGTCCGACTTTCGAAATTACTGCTTTTATTATTGCAATAGAGAACCAGTAAGGAAAGTAGTAAAGTCGGACGGGGCCGACTATATGATACCCTTCACCACTATGGGTATATTAAACAGGACTATTAGCATGAACTTGAATGAAATAAAATATGTGATATTTATCTAAATGTGAATCTACGTAGATCTATCCATAAAGTATGTAAATCGACTTCAAACAAATATAAATAGGTCATCCGTTGGGCTATGTCTGTACTTCTAGAAAACGAAACTACATAATTCTATGCTCAATTTTGTACGTTGTGCAAAATTTGATGTCAAACTGACTAACATGAGGAGTTTGATGCGCAATTTACTTGAAATCGGGCCAAATATTAAGCGATTTCAAACAAACTTGTCACAGGATACGTTATACTAATTTCAGAACGTTTTGTTCCTATTGGTTCCTTGGTGCGTCAAGTACTTAAAATCAAACTATAATAAAATGGAGCTATATCTAAATGTGGACCGATTTTCACGAAACAACGCAGACATCAATCTAGGCTCAATTCAGTACGTTATGCCAAATTTCGTGCAAATCGAAAGATATATAGGGACTTTGGGGTACCATTTACATGAAATCGGACGAAACTATATATGGGAGCTATATCTAAATCTGGACCGATTTTCACAAAACTTTACATACATCATTCTAGACTTAAGTGATTAGGCTGTACCAAATTTCGTGCAAATCGAAAGATATATAGGGACTTTGGGGCACCATTTACATGAAATCGGACGAAACTATAAGTGGGAGCTATATAGAAATCTGGACTGATTTTCATAAAACTTGGCAGACATCCTTCTAGGCTCAATTAAGTACGTTATGCCAAATTTCGTGCAAATCGAAAGATATATAGGGACTTTGGGGTACCATTTACATGAAATCGGACGAAACTATATATGGGAGCTATATCTAAATCTGAACCGATTTCCACGAAACTTTACATACATCATTCTAGACCTAAATGAATAGGCTGTACCAAATTTCGTGCAAATCGAAAGATATATAGGGACTTTGGGGCACCATTTACATGAAATCGGCCGAAACTATATATGGGAGATATATCTAAATCAGGACCGATTTTCATGAAACTTGGCAGACATCATTCTAGGCTCAATTCAGTACGTTATGCCAAATTTCGTGGAAATCGAATGATATATAGGGACTTTGGGGCACCATTTACATGAAATCGGACGAAACTATATATGGGAGCTATATCTAAATCTGGACCGATTTTCTCTAAACTTGGCAGAAATCACTCTAGGCTTAATTCAGTACGTTATGCCAAATTTCGTGCAAATTAAAAGATATATAGGGACTTTGGGGCACCATTTACATGAAATCGGACGAACCTATATATGGGAGCTATATCTAAATCTGGACCGATTTTCCCGAAACTTGGCAGACATCACTCTAGGCTTAATTCAGCACGTTATGCCAAATTTCGTGCAAATCAAAAGATATATAGGGACTTTGGGGCACCATTTACCTGAAATCGGACGAAACTATATATGGGAGCTATATCTAAATCTGGACCGATTTTCACGAAACTTGGCAGACATCATTATAGACCGAAATGATTAGCCTGTACCAAATTTCGTGCAAATCGAAAGATATATAGGGACCGTTTACATTAAATCGGTTAAATATATATATGGGAGCTATATCTAAATCTGAACCGATTTTTCCCAATTTCAATAGGGTTCGTCCTTGGGCCGAATAAGTGACCTGTGCCAAATTTCATCCAATTCGGATCATAAATGCGACCTGTATCAATTTAACATGCGCATAAATCGACTTAGAAAGTGATTCTACTTTCAAAAGTGGGTCTATCTCAATTTTTGCCTGTTACAAACATATGCACAAAGACATAATATACCACAGTGTGGTGAAGGGAGGTCAGCAATATTTCCCAAATATATCACCACTATTTAAACACAAAAAAACACTTTATAATTATTCCGAATAATAGTTTTTTTATATAATAGTTTGTAATTTGTTGAACTATAACTTTCTTTAATCTCGTAAAATAAATTTTGAAAACTTTGTAGACAATTTACTAATCAAAAAGTTTTCTTACAAATATAACTCTGTCATCTGCCTTTGTTACAAGCTGTGTGTACATTAGGGTGTCACAGGCTATTTGTTGTGCATGACCAAGGTTGGATGTTACAAATTGAATGTTAGACTATTCTGCAGTACTTAAGAAATATGTTGTTTTAATGAAACTTCTACGGAATGACACTTCAAAAATGTTTAATAATCAAATGGCCGCATTGGCTTTTATGGAGGATTGATAAATATTACTATGATCAGGTTAGTATTGTTCAGGAGAAATTGAACACAGGTTATCCGAAATTTGTGGAAATTACAGACATGAAATAATATGATTTAGAAAATAGTGAAACATTTAAATTGTAAACTATCGGATATGAAAATGAATTAAAATTGTGTTTTGTACCATGATAACATCACAACTCACACATTTTTATTTATTCGTAAATTTTTCCTTCAAATAATAATAAATTGATGATAACTGAAATAAATTCAGCTTAAATTGAACAGATTAGGACCAGACATTAGTATGAGTATTATGTCCGAACATGAACCTATATTGAAAACCAGTAAGGAAAGTAGTAAAGTCGGACTGGGCCGACTATATGATACCACTTTGGATATATTCTACATATGTATCTTTTCGAAGGAACATTGACATGAAATTGAACGAATTTAAAAATGCGATCTTTATCTATAGCATTTCCAGATTAAATGAAACATTTTACAAATTAAATGAAACCTTTTTCAAATTAAACGAAACCTTTTCCAAATTAAATGAAACCTTTTGAAAATTAAATGAAACCTTTTCCAATTGGAATGAAACTTTTTCCAAATTAAATGAAGCCTTTATTCTTATCCAAGGGAATATAATATTTCCAGTAATTTTAAATCAATATTTGAAAATTAAATCAAAGAATATTAACAAATATAGTTGTATGACTATGTAAGTAACATAAATATTTTTCAATTCGGTGTGATTTTATTTAATATCTTTACAACATAAAACTAAATTTGTAGAACTGGAATTGAATACCCGGTCCTAAATACAAAATACATATTTGATTTAATAAATTGTTGATGATAAGTTAACTGCTTATCTTAATGAAGGGGTTCCGGACTTGCAGCTTGCCGAGTAAGCTGTTGAATACTTCGCTCGATTACATCAAAAATGTTATGCTCCATTGTAACGTTTATTGCTGCAATTAGAGTGACATTACGACCTCTGACCGTAGGCAACACAATGTGTGCTCTTGTTCGTTGTCTTGAACGGGAATGGGTTCTTCGTAGGTGAAGATTAAATCCACACTCATCAATGAATATTAATTTTTCTCGTTGTTGGGGTATCCATTTGGTACAGTCTTGAGCATATTTTTGTCTCAAGCCTAATGTTCTGGAGTCATTCATTCGTTCTATTTCAATGAAGGCCATCTTCAACGTAACTTTTAATTTCCGTAATCCATTTTCTATTCCACAAATATTTACATCATTTTCTCTCAACAGTTTAGTTTTTATGGCTTTGAGGGTAATTCCAGGTTGACTTCCTATATATAACTCGATCAGACTTAAAACTTGTGGCTTCAAATACTTAGTTCTATTTCCTCCACGCTTATTTTCCTTCAATGTTGCAGAATTTTGTTTGCATCTTCTTATTAATGTTTTTGCTGCATTTTTTTATGCAGGCTAAATTTGCAGTATCGGAAATTGTTCTCCCCTCCGCCTGCATTTTCAGAAAAAAAAACCACAACTCTGGGTATATTCTACATATGTATCGGAACAGACGACGCGTTTTTGTTATATATCTACATATGAGCCTATTTCAGCGAAACTTACATCAGTACGTTGTGTCAATCGATCTAGCTATGGATCTTTCACGAAGCTAAGCAACATCATTATAGACTTAATTCAGTGCCCTATACCGAAATTCGTGCAAATCGAAAGATATATAAGGACTTTGGTGCACCAATTACATAAAATCGGACGATAATATATATGGGAGGTATATCTACTTATGAACCAATTTTCACGAAACTTAGCACACGTCATTCTAGCCATAATTCAGTACGCTATGACAAATTTCGCGCAATTCGAAAGATTTTCATAGACTTTCGGGCACCAATTACCTAAAATCGGATGCAAATATTAAATCGGACGAAGATATATATGGGAGCTATATATCTACTTATAAACCAATTTTCACGAAACTTTGCACACATCATTCTAGACCTTATTCATTACGCTGTGCCAAATTTCGTGCATATCGAAAGATATTTAGCAATTTTGGTGCACCATTTACCTTAAATCGGACGAAAATATATATGGGAGCTATATCTAAATCTGATCCGATTTTTCCCAATAGGGGTCGTCCTTGGGCCATCGAAAGATATATAGAGACTTTGGTGCACCATTTACATAACATCGGGCAAAACTATGACTATAACTTTGGAGACCCATTTACCTTAAATCGGACAAAAATATATATGGGAGCTATATATAAATCTGACCAGATTTTCTCAAAACTTTGCACACATAATTCTATACTAAATTCAGTACGCTGTGCTAAATTTCAAGCAAATCGAAAGGTTTATACATAAAATCGGACAAAACTATATATAAGAGCTATACTTTATCGGAACCGATTTTCCCGAAACTTAGCACACATAATTCTGGACCTTATTCAGTTTTCTATGCCAATTTTCGTGTAAATTTAATGATACATAGGGACCTTGGTGCACCATTTATCTTAAATCGGACGAAACTATATATGGGAGCTATATATAAATCTGACCCGATTTTCTCGAAACTTGCCACACATCATTCTGGACCTAATTCAGTACTCTGTGCCAAATTTCGTGCAAATCTAAAGATATAGAGGGGCTTTGGTGCCCCATTTACCTTAAATCGGACGAAAATATGTATGGGAGCTATATCTAAATCTGAACTGATTTTCCTAATTTCAATAGGGTTCGTCCATGGGCCAAATAAGTGACTTGTGCCAAATTTCATCCAAATCGGATCATAAGTGCGAACTGTACTTTGTTTACAATTTAACATCTACAGACGGACGGACTTGCATAAATCGACTCAGAAAGTGATTTTATGCATATTCTCAAAAGGAACCAGGTGTCTACCTGATTTACCGCGATACATAACAGCTCAGGTATTCCTGTATATTCCGAAAGTATAACGAACTCGCCCGACAGTAGTACAGATAAATTTTAGGAGGATAATATTGTAGCATCAAAATTAGTATAAGTCAATACACATTACAAGACCCCTTGTAAGGTAAAAACTGTCATCCAATAAAGCGGCAACGATGTTCCACCCATCTGATTTCCGCTGAAGACATTGACATATAAATTCAATCGCAGTTGAGAATCAACAAGTTTATCTACAAGGATGCTGCTCAATTGAAGGAATACATGTTAAGTACGCTATGGATAAGTGGAGCATTCACTTTGACAGCAAAATCATTGAGAGCTTTCAGGTCGTGGTCCTCAAGATTGAATCCCGCGTGACTTCCGCCTCTTCACGTTGGTAAAGTTCAGAGGCGGAATTTCGTTCAGTGAACAGTTGTTCCGAAGTGTGGAGTGCGTATCAGCGGACAACGTTAGGCGTATGCAAAAAAGGTATATTTGTAATGCTTTTTGTGGGAAACAAAAATGTTTTTTTTCCGGAAAAAATAAAAAAAAAAAAAAATAAATTTATAGAAAAAGCGATGTTAAGTTCGTCCCGGACTGTGAGAAAAAATATTGAAATTCTCTAAATATCTAATAGTGAGTTTACCGTTACATGGGGCTACAAATAATATTGAGATTTTTTGGTAGTGGGATTTAACAGCCACTGAGAATAAATAAATCGGTTGAAAAACGTGTCCAAAATTCTGAAAATACCGACTGCCGTTATTAAACCCCAAATAAGAAATTAGAACCAATATATAAAATATTTTTAGTCCGGAAATGTGCTATGCAATGATAACCCAAACATCCTAGGAGTACTAGCAATGTATGTGCAAAATTTCAGAGCTCTACTTTTTGATATGCTCCCTATATTTTTTATATCCTCACAACTCTGTGGTACAGGGTATAATGTCTTTGTGCATATGTTTGTAACAGGCAAAAGGAATCGATATAGACCCATGGTTCCTTTTGAGAATATGCATAGAATCACTTTCTGAGTCGATTTATGCATGTCAATCCGTCTGTCTTTTAGTGTTAAATTGTAAACCAAGTACTGGTCGCATTTATTATCCGATTTGGATGAAATTTGGCACATGTCACTTATTTGGCACAGGGATGAACCATATTGAAATTGGTGAAAATCGGTTCAGATTTTAGTTGGATGAAATTTGGCATAGAAATAAGTCCAGAATAGTATTAAGTTCCGAATTAAGTCCAGAATGATGTGTGCTAAGTTTCTTGAAAATCGGTTCAGATTTAGATATAGCTCCCATATATATATTCGATAGATTTAAGGTAAATGGGGAATCAAAGTCCCTATATATCTTTCGATTTACACGAAAATCGGCATCGTGTACACAATTAAGTCTAGAATGATGTGTGCTGAATTTCGTAAAAATCGGTTCAGGTTTAGATATAGCTGCCATATATATTTTCGTGCGATTTGATATAAATGGTGCACCAAAGACCCAATATATCTTTCTATTGGAACGAAATTTCTCATTGCGTACTTAATTTAGTCTAGAATGACGTGTGTTAAGTTTCAAAAAAATCGGTTCAGATTTAGATATATCTCACATATATATTTTTGTCGGATTTTATGTCAAGTTTCGAGAAAATCAGATTAGATTTATATAGAGCTCTCATATATATTTTCGTCCGATTTAAGGAACCCCATTTACTCAAAAGTCTCTATATATCTTTCGTCTCTTTTGCATAGAGTACTGAATTAGGTCCCGAAAGGTTTCGTGAAAAATCTTGAAATTGGTTCAGATTTACATATAGCTCCTCTATATACTTTCGTCCGAGTAAATGGTGCACTAAAGACCCATAGCTAGGCCAATTGACACAACGTACTGAAATTAATATAAATTTATCTTTGGCAAGTTTCCTTGAAATCTGTTCAGATTTAGATATAGCATAACTTCCATATATAATTTCGACGTATTTATGTTGATATTACATTTTAATAGAGTGAAGCATACCAAATAGCGTGTGTAAAGTTTCCTTTAAATCTATTTACAAAATTTAGAATAGGTTGCAGAATGGCAGGTGTTGGAATTGATATTAGTCGGTTTACTTATAGATAAAGATCGCATATTTATGTTCGTTCAAGTTCATGTCAATGTTCCTTCGAAAAGGTGACGTCTTTTAGTATACATATGTAGAATATACCCAAAGTGGCGAAGGGTATCATATAGTCGGCCCAGTCCGACTGTACAACATTCATTACTGGTTACATATAGTAACTGCCAGTATACCTATTGTAGAGGGTATCCAAAGTTCGGCCCGACAGAACTTAACGTTTTTTCACTTGTTATTTGTTATTCTCAACATCTTAGCGATCCAACCTAATGTATAGCCACAAAGCAACTCACATTCGACTTTTCAAAAGAGTTTTCATTTTTACACAGGAAATTATGCGGACTTTGATGGTAGTTAAGAATGAAAATTTTCTATTTCGATTCATTTAAGATTATAAATTAATTTGCTACTTAATTATATTTTCACAAAAGGACAAATTCTTAGTATTCATATTATGAAGGAGCAATGCAGTGGAATCATCATGGAGAAAATGTAAAGCCGTTATTTGTTTCAAAGTGTTGTGTATTTACAATTTCCAAAATATAAAAAATCTATGAGAAAAAGCCATTTCAGTTCTAATTGACTTGAATGACTCCATTATACAAGTATTTCAACCAAAATAATATTGAATTATGCCTAAGTCTACAAATCCTATCTAAATATTCCCATACCAAATATAAATTTGAAAGTCGATTTTGCATTTTCCTTTCCCCAAACTTAACATCCCCCCTTCCCCACAGACTAGATATGAAAGTAATTCAATAATAAAACAAGAAACAATTGTTTTCTATCGGTTTTGTCATAAAAACCAACACAACGACTTAACGACTTATTTGAGTTATTGTTTGAAAGATGAAATACGTTTTTTTCTACTTTCATCCAAGAGAGTTTATTTATTTTTCTATGCCATCGAAGTGGCACGTGTATTTCGAAATATTTATTTTTCTCATTTTATTTATTTTTTTGTTTGTTCCGCCACTTAAACCATTTAACTGGTTATCAAAGTTGGATTTATTAGCTTCGACAAAAACAAGCAATAACAAAATACTTACGAAGGATATCATTGGAATATTCCAAGCCGCCGCCAACAACGCCTCGGTAGTGCAACTTTCATCTGGTCCAATAAAAGCAGCAATATTATCATTTTTCATTTGTGTCATAATTCTGAAAAGTTGAAAGAACGAAAGAAAAAAAAAGAAACAAAATATTATTAGCGAGAAATATTTTCAATTAAAAATATTTATTGAGACACACTAGCAAGCTAATACGATTGAGCAGCCAATCAGTGTGATTGGTTTTTGTATCGAAATGAATTACCTTTCAAGGATAAAATGGTATTTTTGCGGAAATAAGATTGAAAATTCGTTACGGGTTAATACTATGCAAAGCAAGTGATTATGTAGGAAGTTCCATAGAAGAAATGTTATACACGTGTGACAGGTAGAAGGATTTATAAATAAAATCAGTAATAATAAGCGAAAAAGTGTTAAGTTCGGCCGGGCCGAACTTTGGATACCTTCCACTATATGTATACTGAAAGGTACTTGAAATGAAAATATAGGGAACATACAAACAAGTGGACCTATACCGATAATTCTTCAAACCGATTTATGTTAACCCTTATGTACACTAAATACAAATTTCAACGATTTTTAATCGGTTTTTTTTCATAAAATCTGAAAACCCCAACACCTGGGGTAGAGATGGTATTTACCGGGTATTTACCGGGTAAATACCCAAGGGGTGGGTAAATACCCATTTGCGGGTATTTATTTGGGTATTTACTATATTGAATTGGTAATACAACATCTTACACCCTCTTTCCGGGTTTCTGTTATCAAATCGATTTAGAATGGATAGTTTTACGATACTTTAAAGACGTGGGTAAAAACTTGTGTAAATACCCGAGTTTTTACCCAAAAATTGGATATAAACTCATTAACTGCCGAACCACTTGACATAGGCGGCCTAAATTCTGCACACAGGTTTCTAATGTCAAAGCAAATATAGAAATCCAACATGGGGTCCCTGGGTTCAAGTTTTGATATAGCCCCCATATAACCATATCTCCCGATTTAAGGTATTTTTTGTCTATTAGACACATTTTACAACCAAATTGGCTGTAATTTGGCACAGAGTGTTCTTTTTGAGTACAAAATGTCCATGCAAAATTTTATGTATGTAGGTCGACGTTTACTGGTAGTCCCCATACAAAGTACCCCTATTTTGAGTATTTACCCAAACTCATTAAATGCCGAACCACTTGACATAGGCGTCCAAAATTTTGCATACATCTTTTTAATGTCAAAGCAAATATAGAAATTCAAAATGGGGTCCCTGGTCCAAGTAATGATATAGCCCCTATATAACCGTACCTCCCGATTTAAGGTATTTTTTGCCTATTAGACACATTTTACAACCAAATTTGGCACAGAGTGTTCTTTTTGAGTACAAAATGTCCATGCAAAATTTTATGTATGTAGGTCCACGTTTACTGGTAGTCCCCATACAAAGGTACCCCTATTTTGAGTATTTACCCAAACTCATTAAATGCCGAACCACTTGACATTAGCGGCCAAAATTTTGCATACATGTTTTTAATATCAAAGCAAATATAGAAATCCAAAATGGGGTCCCTGGGTCCAAGGTTTGATATAGCCCCCATACAACCGTACCTACCGATGATATAGCCTAACCTACCGATTTAAGGTACTTTTACGATCAAATTGGTTGTAATTTGGCATAGTGAGATTTCTTTTCGCACAAAATATTCATGCAAAACGTGGTTTTTGACACAAGTGGTTTAAAATCAACATTATTTTCTGTATGGGAAATGGGGTCTTCAAAACACACGTCAAATAGTTCAGCTGTTAAAGAGTTTATAAATATATATAAATACCCAAAATCAGGACCGTTATATAGGCGAAAAAACGTGGACCATCGTAAACAATTGGTAATCATAGAGAACTCTCTGAGCCAAATTCCAGCCAATCAAATTGGCTAATAGATAAAAATTACCTAAAATAGGGAGCTAGGGTTATATGAGGGCTATATCAGAACTTGGACCCAGAGACCCCATTTCCCATACCAGTATTTGAATTAATATAAAAACCATCTGAGCTAAATTTTGGCCGCCTATGTCAAGTGGTTCGGCATTTAATGAGTTTATACGCAATTTTTGGGTAAATACTCAAAATAGGGGTACCTTTGTATGGGGCTACCAGTAAACGTGGACCTACATACATTTTGCATGGACATTTGGTACTCAAAAAGAACACTATGTGCCAAATTACAGCCAATTTGGAGGTAAAATGAGTCTAATAGACAAAAAATACCTAAATTGGGAGATATGGTTATATGGGGGCTATATCAAAACTTGGACCCAGGGAGCCCATGTTGGATTTCTATATTTGCTTTGTCATTAGAAACATTTGTGCAAAATTTTGGCCGCCTATGTCTAGTGGTTCGGCAGTTAATGAGTTTATACCCAATTTTTGGATAAAAACTCGGGTATTTACCCAAGTATTTACCCACGTCGTTAAAGTATCGTAAAACTATCCATTTTAAATCGATTTGATAACAAAAACCCGGAAATAGGGTTTAAGATGTTGTATTACCGATTCAATATAGTAAATACCCAAATAAATACCCACAAATGGGTATTTACCCAATTTACCGGGTATTTACCCACTGCCCATCTCTAACCTGGGGCGATATTGATAACGTATGGTAGAGTGAAACATGTGTATAAAAATCTCAAACTACTGCAATTTAGAGTTCAAAGCGATATGAGGATATGCGTAAAGGGGGACCAATATTGATTACATAGTGTAGGAATTAGCGAATTTTTAGGGTTACCATTATATGAGGGCTATGTATAATTATTTACTGAATAATATCATTTCGAACCCAGTATTTTAGTATTGTATCTCAATACTATCCTTCAGGAGATGCTTGAATGCTGCCGATCTATTTCATTATCTTCAGCTTCGGATGTCCTTATCACGATATTCTTAGAAGGCGGAATGATTGCAACATATGGCTAAATCGCGTTAGAATTCCATACTTTGTAGGGTAAACACTGAACGAATACCTCCTACACTATGGTAGGAAACGTATATATGGGGATAATCCGAACACACTTAACAAATCAGATAACTATTTTAATATAAACCAGTAAGGAAAATAGTAAAGTCGGTCGGGGCCGACTATATGATGATACCCTTCACCACTTTGGGTATATTCAGCAGATGAATCCTAACAGACGTGAAAGACCATAAACACGAAAATGGATCCATAAACATGTCATTCTGCAACCTATACTAAATTTGGCATTTGGTCAGATATAGAGTTGAATCGATTTCAATGAGACTTGTCAGAGATTAACTTATATAAACTACAGTTCATTGTACCAAATTGTGCGGCAATCAGCAAACTTTGGGTCTTTAGTGCACAATTTACATACACACGGAAGAAAAAATATATAGGAGCTATATCTAAATCTGAACCAATTTTTCCGATACCTAACACACTTCATTCTAGACCTAATTCATTACGCTATACCAAATTTCGTGCAAATCGAACGATATATAGGGACTTTGGTACACCATTTACATACAATCGGACGAATTTATATATGGGAGCTATATCTAAATCTGGACCAATTTTCAGGAAACTTAACACACACCATTTTAGACCTAATTCATTACGATATACCAAATTTCGTGCAAATCGAAAGATATATAGGGACTTTGGTACACCAGTTACATGAAATCGGACGACAATATATATGGGAGCTATATCTAAATCTGAACCGATTTTCACTAAACTTAACACACATCATTCTAGACCCAATTCAGTACACTGTACCAAATTTCGTACAAATCGAAAGATATATAGGGTATTTGGTGGACCATTTACCTTTAATCGGACGAAAATATATATAGGAGCTATATCTAAATCTTAATCTCAATCATTGTAGACCTAATTCATTATGCTGTGCCAAATTTCGTGCAAATCGAAAGATATATAGGGTATTTGGTGGACGATTTTCATTAAATCGGACGAAAATATATATGGGACCGATTTTCATGAAACTTAGCATACATCATTCTGGACCTAATTCAGTACTCTATGCCAAATTGGTGCGCCATTTACTTTAAATCGGACGAAACTATATATGGGAGCTATATCTAAATCTGAACCGATTTTCTCAAAAATTGGCACACATTATTCTGGAACTACTTCAGTACGCTATGCAAAATTTCGTGTAAATTGACACGTATATAGAGACTTTGGTGCCCCATTTCCTTAAATCGGACGAAAATATATATTGGAGCTATATCTAAATCTGAACCGATTTTTCGTCCTTGGGCCAAATAAGTGAGCTCTGCCAAATTTCATCCAAATCGGATAATAACTGCGACCTGTACTTTGTTTACAATTTAACATCGACAGACGGACGGACGGACATGCATAAATCGACTCAGAAAGTGATTCTATGCATATTCTCAAAAGGAACAATGTGTCTATATCGTTTCCTTTTGCCTGTTACAAACATATGAACAAAGACATAATACCCTGTACCACAGTGTGGTGAAGGGTATAATTATGTGTCTACCTCGTGACAGTTCAGCAAGGAGGAATGATGAAGACGTTTAAAAACGTGGGTAAATACTTTCGAAAATACCCGAGTATTTACCCAAATATTGGGTTTAAACTCATTAACTGCCGAACCACTTGACATCGGCGGCCAAAATTTTGCTTACATGTTTTTAAGCAAATATAGAAATCCAAAATGGAGTTCCTGGGTCCAAGTTTTGATATAGCCCCCATATGACCGTATCTACCGATTTAAGATATTTGTTTACATTAGACACATTTTACAACCATATTGGCACAGAGTGTCCTCTTTGGGTACCAAATGTCCATGCAAAAATTTATGTATGTAGGTCCACGTTTACTGGTAGCCCGAATACAAAGATATCCTTATTTTCAGTATGTACCCAAAAATTGGGTATAAACCCATTAAGTGGCAAACCACTTGATAAAGTAAATACCCAAATAAATACCCACAAATGAGCATTTACCCAATTTACCGGGTATTTACTCAATTTACCGGGTATTTACCCTTTGGGTATTTTACCACTGTCCATCTCTACGCATCGGAAAAAATACGTTAAACTTAAGTTTTCTCTATGAATTCGCTTACTGGCCGAACATATATTGGCTTTAATGAAACTGTTCAAATATATTGTTTGTCTGTTTGTATAAAGAAAATATTGACATTTGTTGCCTATATTTTTTTGGAATTATATCTTTATGATATAGATGACAGAAACCACGAATAGCAGCAATAATGTTTTCATTTCATTGTTTATAAAGTAAACAAATTAGACATCAGTCAATTGATTTTCGGCAGAATTGTCATATTAAACTGAATAAATTCAGTTTAATTTTGTTCATTAACAACACATAAAAATTGGGGTAATGTGCAAATTAACTTGAATTTAGGCTGTTAATGCAAATTAAGGCGGATCTGCGCACAAAAGTTATAGCGGTTTTAATTTTGAAAACAAATAGAAGCATGAAGATATCTGAAAATAAAATAAATTAACTATACCCTTCACAACACTGTGGTACAGGGTATTATGTATTTGTGCATATGTCTGTAACAGGCAAAAGGAAACGAGGTGGACACATAGTTCCTTTTGAGAATATGCATAGAATCACTTTTGAAGTCGATTTATGCATGTCCGTCCATCCGTCTGTCTGTCCATGTTAAATTGTAAACAAAGTACATGTTGCATTTTTGATTCTAATTGTAATTGGGAAAAATCGGTTTAGATTTAGATATAGCTCTTATATATATTTTCGTCCGATTTAAGGAATACGGTGCACCAACGTATTTACGTATATATCCTACGATTTGCACGAAATTCGGCATAGCGTACTGCATAAAGTCTAGAGTGATGTGTGTTAAGTTTCGTGAAAATCATTTTAGTTTTAGATATAGCTACCATATACAGTGAGTGTAATAAGTATTTTGCCTCAATACAAATTTGAAAAAATTCCAATTTATACGCCTAAAGCCAGCAAACTAAAGATGTAAAATGAATTATGTATAATGGAGTACGTTTGTGGACATATTTAGATCGTATTTCTGCAAGAATCACAGCGAAAGACCTATTGGTCTCGAATATATCGGCCGAAATATATAACAATCCAAAAATGTTTATCACAAAAACGTATTTTTCTTTTTATTATAATTTTAGAAAAAATTGTTACATAGAACACGATTGGTCTTTTTATAGTTACCATTGCGGGTAACGACATACTATAAGTGATTTGGCAACGATTCCAATAAACCACGGCATTTTTTCGCGAGTATTTTCTCACATTTATGTTCAATACATTCTCCAGCAATATTTCATTCAATATTTGGTAATTTCTCGTCCTAATCTCAAAATCAGAGTATTAAATATAGTCGTCGCGGCTTCAAAACATCCCAAATAGGTTAAGAATAATAAAATGGAGGTTTTACAAAATATATCGCGAGGACAGGACCATAAAAACTATTAAAACCAAAATCCGACAAACAAATTATTTAAAAAAAATATCGCGAAACCCCATTTTTCTAACTTCGAAAACTTTATGGTTCATTTTTACTGATCTAGGAACCAAAATATACGATGAAAATAGCAATAATGTGGTCAGATTCAAATATATGGACGGTTTTCTGGTTCCTAGATCAATATTACTGGACCATACAAATTTCGAAGTCAGAAAAATTGGGTTTCGCGAATTTTTTTTTAAATAATTTGTTTGTCGGATTTTGGTTTTATAGTTTTTAGATTCTGTCCTCGCGTTATATTTTGCAAAACCTCTTCTTTATTATTCTAAACATATTTGGGATGTTTTGAAGCCGCAATGACTATGTTTAATACTCTCATCTTAATATTAGGACGAGAAAATACCAAATATTAAATGAAATACTGATGGAGAATGTATTGAATGTAAATGTGAGAAAATACCCACGAAAAAATGCCGTGCTGTAATGGAATCGTGGTCAAATCGCTTATAGTAAGTGGTTAACCGCAATTGTAACTATAAAAAGACCAAACGTGTTCAATGTAACAATTTTTTCTAAAGTAATAATAAAAAGCAAAATACTTTTTTGAGATAAACATTTGTGGGTTATTATATATTTCGGCCGATATCTTCGAGACCAATAGGTCTTTCGCTGTGATTCTTGCAGAAATACGATCTAAATGTGTCCACAAATGTACTCCATCATACATAAGTCATTTTACATCTTTAGTTTGCTGGCTTCAGGCGTATATATTGGAATTTTTTCAAATTTTTATTGAGGCAAAATACTTCTTACACCCACTGTATATATATATTCGACCGATTTTAGGTAAATGGTGCACCAAAGTCCCTTCGATTTTCACGAAATTTGCCATAGGGTACTGAATAAGGTCTATAATGATATAGCTCCCATAAATATTTTGGTCCGATTTTATGTAAATGGTGTACCAAAGTCCCTATATAACCTTCGATTTTCACGAAATTTGGCATAGCATACTGAATAGACCCTAGAACGATGTGTGTTAATTTTCGTGAAAATCGGTTCAAATTTAGATATAGCTCTCATATATATTTTCGTCCGATTTAATGTAAATGGTGCACCAAAGTCCCTATATGTTTTTCGATTTGCACGAAATTTGGCACAGCGTTCTGAATTAGATCTAGAATGATGTATGTAAATTTTTCTAAAAATCGGTTCAGATGTAGATATAGCTCCCATATATATTTTCGTCCGATTTAATGTAAATGGTGTACCAAAGTCCCTATATATCTTTCGATTTGCAACAAATTTGGCATAGCTTACTAGAATGATGGGTGTTAAATTTCCTGAAAATCGGTTAAGATTTAGATATAGCTCACATATGTCTTTTCTTAAGATTTTATGTAAATTGTGCACTAAAGACCCAAAGTTTGTCCGATTGACACATATTTTTGTACAATGTACGGAAATTAATATAAGTTAATCTCTGGCAGGTTTCGTTGAAGTCGCTTCAGATTTAGATATAGCTTATATATATATATATATATATATATTCGTTGAATTTTAGGTAAATGGTGCACCGATCGACACGAAATTTTGCCCAACCGCCGTTTTGAATTGAGACTAGTATATTAATTAATTTTGTTTTTTCGTTTGTGACTCATCGAAATAATCATTTCCGACCCTATAAAGTATATATATTCTTGATCAGAGTAAAACTCTATGACGATATAGCCATGTCCGACTGTCTAAACGAATTGAAATAGATCCCCAAAATTTTGCATAGAGTCGTCTTTTGTCTGCAGGCAGGTCAAGTTCGAAGATGGGCTTTATCGGTCCACGTTTAGGCATAGATCCCATATAAGGGTACCCCCAATTTTCGGTATTTTGAGGTTCTTGAGAACGTTTTTCAACTGAATTCGCTGAAATGTGTTACATTGAGTTCTTATTGTGTACTAAACGTCTCCACTACAATATGGGACTATATTTTCGGATAGCCCCCATATAAGGGTACCCCCAATTTTGCGGTATTTTGGGAGGTTTCATCGCATGTTTCGACCGAATTCGCTGAAATTCGGTACATTGAGGTAAATTTTATCGGGTAGCCCCCATATAAGGGTACCCCCCCCCCCCCCCCCAATTTTCGGAATTTTAGGGTTCTTGAACGCGGTTTTCAACCGAATTTGCTGAAATTTGGTAATTTGGGTTCTTATTGGGTACGAAATGTCCTCACTAAAAATTATAAATATAGGTCCACTTTTTATGGTTGCCCCCATATAAGGGTACCTCCTAATTTCCCGATTGTGCTGTAATTTATTAATTTATGTTCTTATTGGGTAGAAAATCTCTCCAAAAAAAAAAATATAAATAAAGGTAAATTTTTTCGGGTAGCCCTCATATAAGTGTACCCCCCATGTTCGATATTTTGAGGTTCTTGAGCACGTTTTTCAACGGAATTCGTTGAAAATTGGTATTTTGTAGTCGTATATTGTAACAAATCTCCCCACCAAAAATTATTAATGTTCACCCCTTTTTAGGGATAGTCTCCATATAACCCCCTTTTTATACCCTCCACCATAGTATGGAGGGTATATTAATTTTGTTTTTCATTTGTAACTCATCGAAATAATCATTTCCGACCCTATAAAGTATATATATCCTTGATCATCTAAAATTCTAAGACGATCTAAGCATGTCCGTCTGTCCGTCTGTTGTAATCACTCTAGCGTCTAAACGAGTTGAGATAGATCGCCAAAATTTTGCACAGAGTCGTCTTTTGTCTACAGGCAGGTCAAGTTCGAAGATGGGGTATATCGGTCCACGTTTAGGCATAGCTCCCATATAAGGGTACCCCCCAATTTTCGGTATTTTGGGGTTCTTGAGCGCGTTTTTCAACCGAAGTCGCTGAAATTTGGTATATTGAGTTCCTATTGGGTACCCAATTTCTCCACAAAAAATTATACATATAGGTCCATTTTTTCTGGTAGCCCCCATATAACGGTACCCTTTAATTTTCAGTATTTTGGGGGTTTTGATCGTAGTTTTCAACCGAATTGGCTGTAATTTAGTACTTTGAGTTCCTATAGGGCATCAAATCTCTCCACTAAAAATTATAAATATAGGTCCTTTTTTTCTGGTAGCCCCCATATAAGGGTACCCCTCAAATGTCGGTATTTTGGGGCCCTTGAGCGCGTTTTTCAACCGAACTCGCTGAAATTTGGTACATTTGGTTCTTATTGGGTGCCAAATATCTCCACTAAAAAGTATAAATATAGGTCCAATTTTTCTGGTAGCCCCCATATAAGGGTACCCCCAAATTTTCGCTATTTTGAGGTTCTTGAGCACATTTTTCAACCGAATTCGCTGAAATTTGGTATTTTGTAGTCGTATATGGTAACAAATTTCCCTACAACAAAATTATCAGTATTCACCCCCTTTTTGGGTAGTCCCCATATAAGCCCCTTTTTATATTAAAATATTTATTATGTGTGGGAGGTACCAGAAGGAGTGCACTGACATTCTCCATCTCCGAACTTGATCTAAGTTTGGAAGAAATAATAAGATGTCCAAAGTTTGGATGAAATCAAAATTTTCTGAAACAAATTTGGTCCAAAGAAACATGGGGTCTACAACCATTTTAACCGTGTCAAAGTGTATACACCCTCATTAGCCATAAAGCTGAGGGTTTAATTATCCATTACAAATTTCTGAAATTTGTTTTATATTTTACATTATGGATTACATAATCGGTTTGTAAAAATCTCGATATAGGTCCACTTTTTTGTATTTGCCCTATATTTTCATTTCAAGTACCTGTCAGTTTATTTATGGTGGAGGGTATCCAAAGTTCGGCCCGGCCGAACTTAACGCTTTTTCACTTGTTATAATAAAATAGTTATCGGATTTGTTCCGTCTGTTGGGGTTGGATAGTCGTTACGGGGAATAGTCAATTTTTACCCTACAAAGACTATTTAGCCATCTGTTTTAAGGATTCCGCCCTTAAAGATATTGTTATAAAAAAAACTCAAACATGACGATAATAAAATATATCGGCAGACAGTTAGGCATATAGTGATACCTTCTGAAGGAAAGAATTGAGATAAACAATTAAAATATTGGGTTCAAAATTGGCATATACCGGTCATTAATTAGGCATAGCCCTCATATAATGATATTCCCAAATATTCACTACATCCTACACTATGTAATCAATATTGGTCCCCCTTTAGTCATAGCCTCATATAATTTTGTAATTTAAAGTAGAGTAGTTTGAGGATTTTATACTCAACCATGCGTTATCAGTATCAGTCCACTTTTTGGATCTTACATATTTTAGGAAAAATCCCTATTAAAAATTGCTGAAGTTTGTATTTGGTGTACATAATGGTTTACATATCGGTATATGCCCACTTGCAGAATTATCGGTATATGCCCACTTTTTGGTATGTTCCCTATATTTTCATTGCATGTATTTGTTAGTATAACTATGGTGGAGGGTATCCAAAGTTCGGCCCGGCCGAACTTAACGCTTTTTCACTTGTTTTTTTATTGGTGCAGATGCAGACACAACTTTCGTATATATGATCGAGATTATTGTATGCAAACGACTCTAAAATTGCCCAAATTAAATGAAATTTTGCATAGGTTCCAGAAAGACATAAATATCACATATTCGAGTTCGTTCAATTTCATGTCAATGTTCTTACGACAAGGCGACGTCTGTTAGAAGATATATGTAGAATATACCTAAAGTGGTGAATGGTATCATATAGTCGGCCCAGTCCGACTTTACTACTTTCCTTAATTGGTTTCATCATTGAAATTGCTATTAAATTTTCGTAAATATAATAAGTATTAAATACAAAATTGTTTAAAGTTTTTATACTTCAACTCTTTATGAACTTCCGGAGGCTTTTATATTTTGCGTTCCAACTAACGTAAATATGATTTCAATATTCGAACAGGAAAAAAAATTGAAAATGACAAAGCAAAGTGCATTCACATGTATGCATATTGTGTGCTCGTGTCTGTTTGGGAATTTTACTCTTTGCACAAAAAAAAAGCGGAGGAAAAATCTGAAATGCATTGACAAAGCTAAATTGAATGTCAAATGTTAATGTTTTATTGGAATTCACTTGACATTTTTTTTGGAAAACAATGTGTTATAGTGTTTACGGTATAAATTTTAGAATAGTGTTACTCTGGCAATTTTTTTTTATAAACGATTCACACTAATGTTTCCCATGTTGTTGCATGTTGTCAAACCCCGAAATAACATTGCCACACAAACTAAACACAGAAAAAAATTTCAAATCCTCTGACGAAATCATTGTGTGTGTGTGCAGTAAGTGTTGAAAAAGGACACTTATTAAAACTGAAAAAAGGTTTTGACACAAAAAGTTACAAAATTAGTTACCAGGAAGTGAATAGAATACATGTTAAAGAGTCGTTATGTCCGGTCCGGCAAAATTTTGTATATCCTTCAATACACTGTGTTGCAACGAAAGTAGTAAGGTCTGACTGGGCCGACGATATGATACCCTTCACCACTTTGGGTATATTGCACATATGTATCCTTACAAATTTATGAAAAACAATTTATAGCAAAATTGACACACGCTATTCGGAACGCCGCACGGTTAAAAATTTAATCTCAATTAGGCACCTCTTCGAAATACATATGGAAGCTATGGCTGCATCTGCAACAATTTCAACAAAATGCAATAACGCCATTTACATTAAATCGGACGGAAATATATATGGGAGCTATATCGAAATCTGAACCTATTTTTCCCAATTTCGTTCTTGGTGACCTATAAGTGGCCTATGCCAAATTTCATTCATTAGCTAAAATCTTGAAATTTTGGCTGAGGGTCACTCTTGGTCCAAATGTGACAGATAAGGCTGGGTTTTTGGAAATTCGTACTATAACGGTATGAAAAGTACTAAAAGGTACTAATCTATACTAATAAAAGAGTAAAGTGATTGACTGACTGACTGTTTTAACGATTCATCAACGCCCAGACGAAACGGCTGAAGCTAGAATCTTGACATTTTCGGTGAGGGTCACCCCTGGTCCAAAGGTGACATATAAGGCTGGGTTTTTGGAAATCCGTACCATAACGGTACGAAAAGTACTAAAAAGTACTTAATGTGATACGATTTGTATTTGGCGAACCGGTGGAGCTAGAACTCTGAAATTTGGTTTGGTGGTCGTTGATGGAGTGTAGGATAGATGTACCAAAGGGAAATTCGAACTATAACTATCCGAAAAGTACGAAAATGTACTAAATTTGGTACAATTCTGTAGCATGTGAACAGATAGCGTTAAAAACTTTAAATTTGGAGCGTGAATTAAGGTTGAGATGTAGGTTCCATTTAAGGAGATGGTTTTGAATGCGCTTACTCATGTGTACGAAAAGTACTATATGGTACTATATTTGGTACAAATTTAATCTATACTAATAAAAGAGTAAAGTGATTGACTGACTGACTGATTTAACAATTCATCAACGCCCAGACGAAACGACTGAAGCTAGAATCTTGAAATTTTGGGTGAATGTCACTCTTGGTCCAAAGATGTCAGATAATGCTGGGTTTTTGGAAATTCGTACTAGAACCGTACGAAAAGTACTAAAAATTACTAAATATGGTATCATTTGTATTTGGCGAACCAGTAGAGCTAGAAATCTGAAATTTGGATTAAGGGTCATTGCTGGAGTGTAGAATAGAAATTCGAACTATAAGTATCGGAAAAGTACAGAAATGTACTAAATTTGGTACAATTTCGTAGCGTGTGAATGGATTGAGCAAAAAACTTGAAATTTGGAATGCAAATTAAGGTTGAGAATTAGGGTCGATATGAGGAGAAATTAGAAAGCGTGTACTCATGTGTACGAAAAGTACTATATGGTACTATATTTGGTACAAATTTGATTTGGAGGTACAAATCGAGCTGGAATTTGAAATTAAAATTACTGTCGGAGTGTAGGATTGGGATATGAACGTAGTTTTGGAAATTTGTTACATATGTGTACGAAAAGTACTAAATCGTACTATAATCGGAGTCAGGATCACTGTAGGGGTGAGGGATTGAGGTCAGGATTTAGAATCATGAAATTTGGAGCCAGGATCACTGTTGAGGTGTAAGATTGAGATATGTAGGAAATTTTAGAAATTTGTACTAATGTGTACTAAATTTGGTACAATTTGAATTGTGGGTGAACCGATAGAGTTGGAATCCTAAAACTTGAATTTTGTATCATTGTAGGGGTGTAGGATTGAGGTATGTAGGAAGTTTTGGAAATTGGTACTACTATGCACTAAATTTAGTACGATTTGATTTCTTTGGTGAACCGAAAGAGTTGGAATCTTCAAATTTTGATTTAGGATCACTGTGGAGGTGTAGAATTGGGGTATGTAGGAGGTTTTGGAGATACGTACTACTGTGTACGAAATTTGTACAATTTTAATTGTGAGTGAAACGATATAGTTGGAATCCTGAAACTTAGATTTAGGATCACTATGGGGGTGTAGGTTTGTGGAGGTTTTAGAAATTCGTACTACTGTGTACTAAATTTGGTACAATTTAAATTGTGGGTGAACCGATAGAGTTGGAATCCTGAAACTTGAATTTTGGATCAGTGTGGGATTGGGGTATGTAGATTTTTTTGGAAATTGGTACTACTGTGTACTAAATTTGGTACAATTTGAATTGTGAGTGAACTGATAGAGTTTGAATCCTGAAAAATGGATTTAGGATCACTGTGGGGGTGTTGGTTTGGGTTAAGTTGGAAGTTTTTGAAATTCTTACTACTTTTTACTAAATTTGGTACAATTTGTATTGTGGGTGAATGTGTGCTAAATGGAAAATTTGTTAAAATTTGGATTTGGGTGAACCTTTAGAGCTCGAATCATGAAATTTGGTACTAAATGGTACTCAAATTTACTTCAATTTAATTTATGGTCGATATTAATGTGTGGATTGTTTTTTCAGAAATATGCAGTTTTATCTAAAAATAAAATAATATGTTAATACATTATTAAATATTTCCTACATTCGCTAACGAAGTAGCGGGTATATGCTAGTATATATATATATATATATATACCATTTGCAAAAAATCGGACGAAAGTATTTATGGGAGCTATATTTCACCAATGCCATCGAATTTGGGCAAAGAACCCGTTGAAGAACCCCATGATACCAAAAATTAGGTTAACATTATATGGGGGCCTAAATATGGACCGGTATAACTCATCTTCGAACTTGACCTGCGTGCAGACAAAAGGCGATCTATCTTAAATTGGTTAGAGTGTATACAACAACAGACAGACGGTCATCGTAAAATAATTCTACGCTGGTCCAGAATATATATACCTTATAGGGTTGGAAATTTAAGGAGTTCTGTGAGCGCATATTATGGTGAATTTCATCCACCAATACAATATAATTTTAATTGTTTAGTTCCGATTTAATAATCATCATTAAATTGCTTTCTTTTGGGAGGCTTTCGTTATCCCTATATAAAAAGTTGGAATCGGACGAAGTTATAGTTTTAAAATTTTACCATTGTAATGAATTCAATTTATTTTCAATGTTTCCACAAAACCCTCCTCCTTCACTTTGTTAAATAGATGAAGTTATAACATTTCCATTACAAATGTTGTAATTTTTGCTTACCGACACATTTCTGAACGTGGACATTAGATCTTTACAGTTTTTAATCATACACACAAACACACGTCATATACACACCTAATAACTCACGTCACTTACCTAATTGGTTGTACACGATAATCGCTTGCCTTTTGGCCAATATCGTAGGCTTTGAAGGTCAAACGTTTGCCGGGCAGTAGAGTGGGATCTTTGTTAATATCCTCCACAGCGAGTGGTAGACCACCCAGGGTTACCTGAAATGAAATTAGGAATTAAAGGAAATTATACTTTGAAATACTAAATGCTTTGAGATTAAAGACAAAACTTTTGGCGAAATTAAATATGAAAATATTCAATAAATTAATAACCCGAATAAAATATTTGAAATAAAACAAAATATTATTATCTACAAACATTATTATTTCCTTAATTTCCTATTATTGAGATTGAAGTGACCTTGAAAGTTCCCTAAAAATGAGAATTGGTGTCATTATAAAAAATAATTCCATTCAGAATCCATTCTCTCTTCAATGGAATTTTTTCCCTCTAGAATGGTGACAAACCATTAAGTAATGAACAAACACTCTATGAAATATTTGACAATGTTATTACTATGACAACTGACCTAGGCGAAAGCATCGTCCTTTGTATGTTCATATGTTTGTTATATGTTTGCTATAAAAAAAAACTGGCACCTAGAAAACACACATGCAAACAATTGATGTGACATAATACAGAAGCCTAATGCTCAGACGTCTGGAGCCGTTAGCACTTATATTCCCACATACATACACATACGCATACGCAAACACACACACACACACACACAAATAAACGTAATATTAATTGTTGTTCCACCCAGACTTGTGATGCTTATTTAATATCTGCTTTTGTGTGTTGTTCTTTGTTTTTGGAAAATTTTTATATATTTTTTATGTTTTTATTATGGGCATAGAGTTTCCCATCTAATGTTTATCATTTAAAGCCGAAGATAAATTCCAAACAGATATAAAGTTATTGTTGAGCATATTATTGATGGATATGTGTAAACTTAATCTGGATAAACATTTTCAAATGTTTTTTTATTATCTGTAAAAAGTAAAGATATGTTTCAGCAACAAATAAAACGATATAAGAAGGATGCAAGACAAATTGGTATATATCCACTAAGAACGACCAGTAAGGAAAAGAAACATGGAGGATCATTTAGATGAAATCGGAAATATATATGGGAGCATACAAAAATATGAACAGACTTACGACAGATTTAACACACACGCAATTGTAAACTCAATACGACGCGTTATGTGCAGAATGTTCATCAAATCAAAAGTAAGGATGGTTCGAAATTGATAGATATAAATCGCATATATATTTTCGTCCGATTTAAGGTAATGGTGCACCAAAGTCCCTAAATATCTTTCGATTTGCACGAAATTTGTCATAGCGTACTGTACTAACTCTAGAATAATGTATGCTAAGTTTCGTAAAAATCGGTTTAGATTTAGATATAGCCCCCATATATATTTTCTTCCGAGTTAAGACAAACGGTGCACAAAAGTCCCTATTTATCTTTCGATTTGCACAGCGTACTGAATTAAGAGTAGAATGGTGTCTGTTAAGTTTTGTGAAAACCGGTTTTGATTTAGATATAGTTCCTAAATATATTTTCGTCCGATTTAATGTAAATGCACCAAAGACCGAATATATTTTTTCGATTTGCACGAAATTTGGCAAAGCGGGTGAAGGGTATCATATAGTCGGCTCAGTCCGACTTTACTACTTTCCTTACTGGTTTTATTTAAAAACATTTTTGGCTTAAAAATAAATACAAATTGTAATTACCGCTAAACGTTAATTTTTTGAAGAAAATAAAGTTCTATATAACTTTTTTATAACTGAGAAAAACAAATTGTTTGACTCTTCTGATAAAAAAGTTTCAAAAAGCATGTTAGATGTTTGTTTTTACTAATTAGGAACACATATATCAAGGCTGCAGTGACATTTTTCAAGCGATTTGTTAGATATGGGGGTGGTCCACATTAGACGCAAGTCCACATTACCCGAAGTTAATCTACCCTCAATAGCCATAAGGCTGAAGATATATACATATTCTTAAAAAAAATCACACCTCTGTTGGTCGTTGAAAAAAACTATCTTTAAAAAATCTTGAAAAATTATTCTGTAAAAAATCCACGTCAATTTTTTGAATCCAGGTCAATTTTTTGATTCTATTCATATTCAAAGTGATTCTATTCATATTCTCAAAAGGAACCATGTGTCTATCTCGTTTCCTTTTGCCTGTTACAAACATATGCACAAAGACATAATACCCTGTACCACAGAGTGGTGAAGGGTATGATAATTTCACCTCTCCAATTGATGGGGGAATGTGATAAAATAACTGAATCACACATTCCACCATTTTTATACCCTTCACCACACTGTGGTACAGGGTATTATGTCTTTGTGAATATGTTTGTAACAGGCAAAAGGAAACGATATAGACACATGGTTCCTTTTGAGAATATGCATAGAATCACTTTCTGAGTCGATTTATGCATGTCCGTCCGTCCGCCCGTCTGTCCGATTGTAGATGTTAAATTGTAAACAAAGTACAGATCGCATTTATAATCCGATTTGGATGAAATTTGGTACAAGTCACTTATTTGGCCCAAGGACGAACCCTATTGAAATTGGGAAAAATCGGTTCAGATTTAGATATAGCTCCCATATATATTTTTGTCCGATTTAAGGTAAATGGGGCACCAAAGTCCCTCTATATTTTTCGATTTGCATGAAATTAGGCACAGAGTGCTGAATAAGGCCAAGAATGATGTGTGCTAAGTTTCAAGAAAATCGGTTCAGATTTAGATATAGCTCCCATATTTAGTTTCGTCTGATTTAAGGTAAATGATGCACCAAAGTCCCTTGATATCTTTCGATTTGCATGAAATTTGGCACAGAGTTCTGAATTAGGTCCAGAATGATGTGTGCCAAGTTTTGAGAAAATCGGTTTAGATTTAGATATAGCTTTCATATATAGTTTTGTCCGATTCTATGTATATGGTGCACCATAGTTCCTATATACCTTTCGATTTGCATTAAATTTGGCACAGCGTACTGAATTAAGTCTAGAATGGTGTGTGCTAATTTTCGAGAAAATCGGTTCAGATTTAGATATAGCTCCTATATATATTTTCGTCCGATTTAAGGTAAATGGGGTACCAAAGTCCCTCTATATCTTTCGATTTGCATGAAATTTGGCACAGAGTACTGAATTAGGTCCAGAATGATGTGTGCCAAGTTTCGAGAAAATCGGTTCAGATTTAGATATAGCACATATATATAGTTTCGCTCGATTTAAGGTAAATGGTGGACAAAATTCCCTATATATATTTCGATTTTCACGAAATCTGGCATAACGTACTGAATTAAGCCTAGAGTGATGTCTGCCAAGTTTCGTGAAAATCGGTCCAGATTTAGATATAGCTCCCATATATAGTTTCGTCCGATTTTATGTAAGTGATGCACCAAAGTCCCTATATATATTTCGATTTGCACGAAATTTGGCATAACGTACTTAATAGAGCCTAGAGTGCTTTATGCCAAGTTTCCTGGAATGATGTGTGGTGAGTTTCGTGAAAATCGGTTCAGATTAAGATATATATATATATATATTTCCGTCAGATTTAATGTAAATAATGTACCAAAGTTCATCTGAGGTAATTGGTGCTTTTAAGACCCCATATATCTTTGCACGAAATTTGGCATAGCGTGCTGAATTGTGTCTATAATAATGTGTGCCAAGTTTCATGAAAATCGGTTCAGATGTATATAAAGCTCCCATATATATATATATAGTCGCCCGATTTTAGGTAAATGGTGCCCCAAAGTCTTTGAAAATCATTCCATTTGCACGAAATTTGTCATAGCGTACTAAATTAAGTTTAGAATGACGTGAGCTAAATTTCGTGAAAATCGGTTCAGATTTAAATGTAGCTCCCATA